>NC_084918.1:2617300-2879236 GCF_949316345.1 Pungitius pungitius | reverse complement strand
GAACAGCTTCAGTGATTTCAAGTGATAGACCAAGCCGCCCCAAACATTGATTTGAATGTAAAAACATTACTGTATGCAGAAAAAAAAAAAACCAAAACCCTTATCTCTTTCCCACAGCTCATCGGACTCCATTAGAGCCGTAATGTAAATAATAAATCCAGCTACTGAGATGAGGTCTACAGCGGCAAATATTACGCATCAATCCGACCCGATCGTCCTTGGAGGTCATATTTTATTAATGCCTCCATAGGCTGCTTCTGTAACCCCGCCCCCCCCTCCCCCCCGTCCTGTTAACAAAAAGACCCATCAAGCACAGCGAGTCCCACGGGGGCAGATAACAGTCGGCCAGGTGAGCGGAGGTCAGAGCATCCTGCTGCGTGGACGGGGGGGGGGTGCTGGAGATTTAATGGAGGCACGCCAGCTAAATGCCGGTGCCGGCCTGTGGGATCCGCAGGGAGGGGGGTCGGTGGGGGGGGGGGGGGGGGGCAGGACGGGGGCCACATCACCTCAGGCATCTCCTGACCGCCAGTGATTGATGGCGAAGAGCTGACAAGCCGAGCTCCCAATGTCACTCTCCAATTAAATAACTCTCACCGCTGAACTGCAACACCCCCCCCCACACCCTCACCCCTCCTCCCCCCCCCCCCACACACATTCCCAACCCCTGCTTTCACCCCTTCCTGCGATACACCTCCCCCTTCTCCTCCCTTTCACCTCTGCCTCTATCATCACACACCCACAACTCTGCACTCGGTCTCCCTGCAGCTTCTTATTTAGAGCGTTTTTTATCTCCTTGGCATCAAGCACCTTTTTTTTTTTTTTTTTACCTTCACTTTGCCTCCGACAACATCATTCTTCCTCTTTGCCCCCCCCCCCCCCCCCCACCCTCCTCCCCCCTCACACACGCTCTCCCCATTGTACTGTATCTTATTCTTACCTGTCCATTGTCCCCCGTGTCTCATTTCATCTTTTGCTAACTGCTCTTCCAGGTTTGACAGACAGAGGCTGCTCTTTCTGTTAGTTTGGTTCAGTGCTCCTTTTCTTAAGTGACAGAATGAGCTGCTGGGTTTTAATGTATTCTGCAGAGGAGCAGAATGCTCTGATGAATAGTCATCGGGGGTTTTGTTTAAAGTGAAGTACAATGTTTATCCATGTGACAAAAGGTGTAAATAATGTTGAAATGCAATGTCAAAATGGGAGTTCAGACTGTTTACAGGAGAGCGGTGCTGCAGTCTGTGCAAATATCTGTTATTAATTGGAGACACCGGTGCAGGATAATTAGGGCCGTAACTAATACTGTTTTGGTTTCAAAGGTCTGTGTAGTTTCTGGAGTTCGTGCTGCATTCTTCTTCCACCGCTGGAGCTCAGTTTGCTTCTAATTGGAGGAAAATCTAAATTTCTGCCTCAGACATCTTCATGAAATGCACTTCAAAATGTGCGCATGTAAAAAGTTCATTTGGCAAGTGTGTAATATGCAAGGGAAATGAAGGACAATTATGTTCTTTCTCATCAAAATGTAATATAATTTGTGCAGGATTTAATTCCCTCTCACAAAGTGAAGGAGCGGTGTGTGTGTATCTGTGTGTGTGTGTGTGTGCGCGGGAGGGGTGTCAGTCCTCTCATTGGCGGAAGCTGTCACGAATGTTGTGTTGGTTTTTCTATGCACCATCCAGGCAATCATATATCAGAGCGCGTGCCATCTGCCGCCAACAACCCGGCAGGTTTGGAAAATTTCGGAGCCTCGTCGTCTCTTGCCAGAACGCCGCGTGCGTTCCCGACTCCCCCCCTCCCCCCCCCCCCCCCGCCTTGGCCAACTTACTCCGGTCAAACTATTTCGATATGCTCCCTCCACTCCATTCGGCGAGGATTTAACTCAGAGGAGACCAGCGGCGCGCTCACTCTGCTCGCTGCTGCGCGTCCCCCCGACGCCTCTGCAAAGAGAGCGCCGGATAGATACGTGCCCGAACGCTGCAGCTGGGGCTCCCCGCACAGAGGCAGCACTGCGCAGAATAAAAGAGAGAGAGAGGGGGGTGGGGGGGGGGGGAGAGAGCGAGAGAGAGAGAGAGAGAGACTGTGAGGGAGGGATGTGGCAAGTCTGGCCCCTCTCTCCGAAGGGAAGCATTTACGCGCGATCCAGCGGTCATTCTCCAGCAGCGCTGCCCTGCCACCGGGACTATTTTCATCATGGCAACTTTTAACCTGCGCACTTCCACATAGGCTTGCGCGCTCCTCTGCGCGGTGCGCGGAGACGGAAACAACCCCCCCCACCGCACAACTTTTAGCTGCGCACGCCGTCTGAACGCGCGGCGGTGAAGTTGTTCCACCTTCCGTTTGGTGAGTAACGCGCACAAGATTTCACAGCACCGCGAGGACGGTTCCGATCGCGTGTCGACTTTTTTTTTTTTTTTTTTCTCTTGACGTTCCCATAATGCATCTGAGTTTAA
Organism: Pungitius pungitius; assembly: GCF_949316345.1. Classification (NCBI taxonomy): domain Eukaryota; kingdom Metazoa; phylum Chordata; class Actinopteri; order Perciformes; family Gasterosteidae; genus Pungitius; species Pungitius pungitius. The sequence continues at coordinate 2,876,792 of NC_084918.1, read as the reverse complement.
TTTATGGTCTACTTGTGTATTCCGCGCGTCTTTGTCTCGTCTGTAATTAGTATTCCGCGGACACAGGTTTCCTGCGGCGGTCGTTCTCACTGTTGGTTGATTCCCATCATGCCAGCGTCCTCTTCCGCCGTGTTTCTCCAAAAAAAAAAAAAAAAACCGAAGTCACTGAGATGTTTAATCGATCTATGCAAATTACGCGTGCGTTTTCCTTCTTCCCTTCTCCACCAAATCGGACGACGGGAAACAGGTGCGCCCTGCGAACTTTTCTGCCTTGTGCAGGTGTTGACGGTCGAAATGCGCAATGATTGATAGTTGACAGGAGGGCGGGGGGAGAGGGAGGGGGGGGGGGGTCAAAGCAATCAGGTCACAAGGCTGAGAGGAAGGGTATACCTGCCGAATTTACACTGCAAAGAGTCCCTGTCAAAGTGTCACGGAGTGCAGAACTGGGCTGATGTCATTTTGTTTTAATGAGAAGAAGAGGAAAAAAAAGAAGAAGCTATAATTAAGAATTTTCTAAATGAGAATATCTGCCCTATTTCAGGGGTAATATACCTCCGCTTGTTCCAAGGGAATTCATGGGACTAATAGCCGCAGATGGAATTCAAGGAAGACGTGTCCCACTTGTTTAAGGACAAGACGTGGGATCAATACACGACGAGATGAACCTGATGGAGAATTATCGCGGTGCAAGTTCATTTTGAAAAGCGAAATTACATCAGACGATGGTGAGATCTCTCTCACGGTTGCAGTCGCCACGCTGAGGGCGTGCATGAGACCATCGGCCGGCATTCATGATTCATAGTGTCATGTTGCTGCTGGGCGGTCACACAGGGGGATTCGTTTGCATCAGTGCACGTGCATGGAACTTAAGGTCTCAATTGAATTGAGTTTTTAAAGTGCATTATTGGAAAGAATATTCTCTCTCCATTAAAGTTTCCTTCGTTCCTTTTATCTCGGGGGAAACGTGAATTACAATTCACCACCCGGCTCCGGGTAGGATTTTAATACGCTGTTGTCGCACCTCTCTGCCTCTTCCACTCACCAATCATCCCACCGCTGTCAGGGGGGGGGACCCACCGTAGTGCAACTCAAGCATCTTTTTAAGAGTGATTTAACAGAAGAGAAGGCGACTCCATCATGTGTATTAATCTGTTAAAACCCAGTCACTGAACTGTGTTGCCCACAGGATGCAGGAGGAATTCAAATGGATGCGAGATGAGTTATTAGAAATCTTCTGTGATTGGCCTTGGCTGCAGGCTTTTTGCCGCTCCGTCGATGACCCCCCCCCCAACACACACACACATACACAACCCCCCCCTCACCCCCCCAGACAGTCACAGAGGTGCAGGAGAAATCAACGCATCGACGCATTATTGAAAGATCTTCATATGCGACGGGCCTCAAAGCGCCGCCACGAGGTGTCTGAAGCCGTAACGAACTCACGTTCCCAGCGGGGGGGGGTGGGGGGGGGGGAGGGGGCTGTGTGTCCTAGGGGGGGGTTGGCGCTCGAATGATTGAGGGGAATATGGATCAGAGGGAGCGTGTGATTGGTTACTGAGCTCCCCGGCAGTGGTAATGCCGTTGTGAGACTGGCAAACGGGATTAGAGCTCAGTGTGTAAGAGAAACAGAGCCGGGGGGGGGGGCACGTTCATGGCTTCGCCTCACATTGACACAATCAGTCTGCTTCTCCACAGGGCGGGGGGGGGGGGGGGTGCCACAACAGGACATTTCCAGCTGATGTTTGTTAATAGCCGTGAACCTTTGGTACCAACACACTGGCCCTGCTTTAACGCAGCTACTCATCACAAGGCCGTCACTCCCTTTAAGGGGGAGAAGAAGAGCATTTGTGCCAGATCTTCACCCCCTCCCCCCCCCACCGCCCCTCCCCATCAGGCCCGCCAGACACTCCTGTACAGTGCGGAAAAAACACAACGGCGAGACAATCCATCACGGTCGACGCGTCGCCTTCATTTGTTTGTTGTTGTTGGGCTTTTTCTAATTTATTTTTGGGGCCCCAAAAGTTTTTCAGTTTTTCCCTTTTTTCTGCCCGGTTGTCACTTCGACGGGCGCCACTCGAGGGTTTTTCACATCAACGCCGCGTTCCGTTCCGCTCCGCTTGCCGTCAATCACCTGACACTGACAGGAAGAAGAAGAAGAAGAAGAGAGGGGGGGGAACAGTCAAGATGTTCTCGTAAAGCACTCTCGCCACGTGAGAATTTTCTTATGCGAGTAGAGCCGCTCATTTCAAGTCAGATTTGACAGCGGGCGCTTGTGATCTTCAAAATGCTGAACAATGGAGACGGATTGGAAAAAAATGGCTTTTCTCCGCAGCATGAATTGCTTAATACTTTTGAAAGAATCAACCGGACAGCAAATCAGTAAAAAACTCATTTAATAGCGAGCCAATATCTGCTGCACCCAGAGCTCCAGCAGCTCTATCTCCCGCCTCCATCCGACTCCCATCTCCTCCAGCGAATGAGGAGCATTAACCCCGCACGCCGGCTCAGACTGACCCCCCCCCCCCCCCCCCTCAGTACCCGCCGCTTCAACCTGCTCCGCGGCCGCCCTGCAGACAGATCTGCTCCACTTTCCACCCCAACCATCGCGGAGGCAGTGACTTTCAATGTGTGTTGCAACATTAGGGCTTTATGGCAGATTATGGTGAAGGGAGTTGAGGGGGGTTGGGGGGGAAACAAGGGCGGTAGGGGGTTAATTTAAGATGCCTCCAATGGGTATTTGAACTTTCAAAGTTCCAGGTGCTCTTCACAAACAACAAGGTTTCTGCAGAGGTGAAGATCACACTGTTTGTATTCACATCCGCGTTGATTATTTGCACCGCGTAATTTACTCTGGATGTGCTGTGTGCTGTTTTTACCGGGGAGGAAGTCAAATGACAAGGAGACCCCCCGAATGAGGTGTTGGGTTTTTTATAACCGCCCCCTCCCCCCCACCCCCCACCCCCCCTTTCTAAAATAACATATTGAGGGAAGTCACTCTCGAACCAGGCCGACAAACCGCGGCGACATCACGAGGTTCTGCGAGGTCGCTCGGCCGCTCGCGACCTCCAGGGATGTGTTGTGACACGGAGAACATTATCTGTCAGGAGCCCGATCCTTCTCCCGGACTGACAAGGCCTCATGTCCCGGCATCTTGGAGGGGGTGGGGGTCTGTCACGGCGTGACGGCGCGGCGGGGAGACAGATCCCCCCCCCTCCACCCCCCCTCTCGCGTGCGCTCGGGCCCCGGACAACAGGCCGCTCGGAGCAGAGGTCAGGAGCGCTCGGGGGCCGTCGCGTGCCCCCCCCTCCACCCCCCCACGCCGACAGCCCAGATTTATTTTTAATCTCGCCGACGAGGGGGCTCGCCGCGCAGATCATGTGGCTTGTTAGTTTTGAGTGGCGCCCCTCCCCCACCCCCCCCACCTCCGACCCCCTCGCCCCCTTGCCGCCGTGCTCTTACACAAAAGGAAATGTGACAAAGCGGCGACCTTGGCGAGGCGGAGGCCGGCTGACGGGGAGCCAGCTGAGCGCCGTTTGATTGTTATTCCACGCGGCCGCCGTGAAATCAGCGTCCCCCCCCCCCCCCTCCCTCCGTCTTACCCTCATTAACACCGTGACCTCCAACAGTTCTTCTCCCTCCCTCCCTCCCTCCCGCGCCCGCGGGTGAAGGACGGCGGGTCCATCGCACGTGCAGCGTGTTTTGTCTTTTCTTCAGGATTGGTGAAAAGCGCCGTAGTCGTTGCATCACATGCCGCCTGATGTGACTGCGGTCACCGAGGCGATAACGCTGACGGTACTTTCTCTCCTCTCTCCTCTATGCCTCTCTTTTGTCCCCCCCCCCCTCTATCACCCTTCTGATAGGTGCCAATTATACCGCCTGTGTGTTGCAGCCTGCCCGGTCGCCCCTGACCCCGTTACCGGGCTTTAATGTCATCTCCCTGGCACCTAAGTGGGGGGAATTACTCCACTTCTGGGCTCCGATCGGGAAAAGAAGAAGAGCAACGCGGCAGAAGGCCGCGCTCCACCCGGGTCCAGCCTCAGGGTCGCCGCTGAAGCACAGGATCACGACTGTGTGGATAAGAACCTTGAGGGTTTTGACATTTTGTTTCTCGCTGTCTGTTTATTTTTTCTATTTTTTTCTATCCTCTTTTGGCCTCGCTGCTGCTGCTTTTTTTTTTTTTTTTTTTTCTTTGGAGGGGGGGCGCCCAGATGATGGGGTGGTGTTGCTCCGGCATATGCGGAGCCCTGGCTCTCCTGGCGCTCCTGTGTCCCCTGCGGCAGAGAGGCTGCTGGGGGCTGAATCCCAGCTCTGGGGATGTGGAGGAGTCCCCGCGCTCTGACCCGGACCCCCGGGAGGCCCCGCACAGGCACAGACGCAGCTGGGTATGGAACCAGTTCTTCGTGTTGGAGGAGTACACCGGAAATGAGCCGCTCTACGTTGGCAAGGTAGGCGTTTGTGAAAACCCCGGCGAACTGGTTCACACACACCTTATTTACTGCGGGTCCGGCGCCGGGGCCTCGGTGCGCCTGCACAGAGATGCACATATCAATAAGGCTCTTAGAATAATGACCTAGAATCTGGGACACAGCAGTGTTTTACAGAGTTGTTCATATTCCCCGTGCCCCATATATAAAGTGTTGAACAAATGAAGTACCAGCAGGCAGTGTGTTTTTTTTTTTTTCCTTCAGCCCGGCTGAAGTATGCGCTCGTATAAACGCGTGGTTTTAGTTTAGAGGGCGGCGTTCGACTCGACGGGGTAATTTGCATTGTAATCAGTCCGCGGGAAGAAAAAAAACATCTATCTTACTCAAAAGTGTCTTTATACAGTAGGCGTTCCACCAAGGAATAAGCAGATAGATCAAAGTAATGCATGTTTTGGCAGATAAATACGCTTGTCACAAATAGCGCTAGTTAACATGAGGATAAAGCAACAAAAGGACTCATCATGTATTCATGAAATATGGAACCACAGCTTTTCTCTCATGGATCACTTTTCCTCTGGTAAAAATGTATGCACACAAGTTAAAATATTCAGATACCACAATTTAGACATGACTGTTGACTATATTATATGTTTGGATTAGGGCTGTCAATAAAAAATTCACTTATTAATTGCACATTTTGAAATTCATTAATCTCGATTAATGGGGATTAATGAATGTTGTTGTTGTTACAATGTTGTTTTTAATGAATGTTTGTTTTTCTTCTAAAGCTTCCGTGTAATGAGTATTTACTTCAGAAAGCGTGTATTTTAGACACTGTTGTTCTGTTTTGTTAATGTTAATTTAAACACAACACTACACGCATTTGATCATCTTGGATCACCAGCCGGAACGTGTCGAACTAGCGCCAATCTCCCCACATTTAGCCAGGACCTTTTCATACCGAGGTCCTTCAGGGACACAGTGGTGGATAACGTTAGATGTTCAGATGGAAGTAGCCTCGCAGCTAGCTTAGCCTAGCAGCTAGCTTAGCCTAGCAGCGTTAGCACAGCTGCGCTTTAAGTGGTCTGTTTGCCACTCACCTCCTCTTCTGTTTAACTCCTCTGCACAGTTCTCCGCTGTATGTCGCTCCTCTGTTTGTTTTACTTCCTCCAAGCTCTCTCCGTCTTGATGTAACTGCAACTAGCGTTACGTTTCTACGTTAAAATATTTAGTTGGATTAATTCGGCCACATTAATCGCATAGATTAATGCGTTTATGTTGACAGTCATAGTTTTGATCCATTATTACTGCTGCCTTGATAAGCAGCATTTGAATGTTACATGAGCTGGCGAGTCGTCAATAAACATATGGGCTCAGATCCACGTAGTGGAGAAAATTATACATTCTTTTACCTCTGAAATGTAAATTCTGGGTCTGAAGACGTGGTTAAAGTTGTCAAATACACAAAGCCTAACAAACTTACAATATAAGTAAAAGTTTAAACAACTTTCAGAATCATTTCTTTGTAGAAGTGGAGCAGGGTTTTCTGTGCACAAAGCTTTCAGCACCGCTCGGTAGGTGGACAGCTCCTGTGCTCCGTGCAGCCAGATGGGTCTCGGATCGCTCTCCAGATCCCTGTTATCGTGGAGAATTTTCTGGTGTTATTATTAAATTTGTTTTCATCTTTCCGCTCATCTGCAGGATAATCATTCTCATCTGCATGTATTTGCCAGGGTCTTCTCTCACAAGCCCATTTCCTTGCTGCCTCTGAACCGGATTAGCGTCTCCATCTGGAATTAGGATACATTTGACTGTCCTATTGTTCTCCTCTATTTTTCGCCGGAGGGAAGCCGAACCGAAGCGAGCGTATTTTGTGACTCTGCTGGAGTTCAGCTAAAGGTCATTTCTTGGTCCCGGCGTCCGCGGTCCCTTCATGTCGGATCTGTCTGTCCCCAGATATCCACTCTATCTGACTCGTGGAGGTTAGAGTATTTCTTTGCTTGTGAACATCTGTTTTCGGATTTAGATGTCGGGTGCGGCGCGTTTTAAACGTTTCATTTCTTTCACACATGCTGATTGTTCATTTGAACATTTGCACGTGTCTCTTTGAACCCCCTCTTCTAAGGGCATGCATTGATTGCCTCTTTTTGTTTGTTGCTGTTGGTCTTTTTGTATCTGTGGCGGCCATAGCAGTCTGCCTACATCCTGCTCTTATGCCCCAGCTGCATCCAACCCTTTCAGAAACAGGAGCGATGGGATTCATTTACTCCCCGCTGGCAGAGCAGCCCGCCCCACGAGCATGAGGGGCTGTCACATTATTTGTTCCCTGGGATCGCAGGTTGTCACATGGGGTGCGTTTGTTTGGTATCACAAGGGCACGCCGCTGCGAATAATAAGTCTGGGCGGAACACCCTGACCCGGTGACTCAGTGGGAGCGACGTGGAAGGTCCCGCCATGTTAAGAGAATGACCTTCCTAGACATAAAAAAAAAAAAAAATGAAAACCAATGCGAACGAAGCTTCATTCTTGGCTCCGAAATCCAGCCGATTATGAGCAAAAAGCACCAGAGTGACATGGACAGTAATTGCTTTTGTCGGATGTGTGTGGGTATCTAATATGACAAACAATGGGACCCTGTGTCCAAACAATGGCACAGTTGCTGCACAATTTGGTCATTTGTTTGGCTGGAAGCACAGGGAAATATGATACAGTTGGTAGGAAATGGGAAGTCATCACTTTGGCCTGTCTGCTCCCTTTGCGTCTGCAGTCTGCTTTGGCTTTAATGCGTTCTGTCAGATTCGGAAATTTCACAACCAAATGTCCTATTATGCCTTGGCACTCTGCCTCGGGTAAGTGTACTGGCCCGGAATCAGCTGCAGCCAACATCAAGCCATTGGAAAAACGTACATTAAAAGAAACCCAACTCCTCCCGCTGCAAATTGGCAACACGGACATATTTAAACAAGCGCAGAACGCCGCAGCGACTCATCCACTTAACAGATTCGTCGTCAACGTGATGTGATTAACATTTCCTGCCGGGTGTTTGTGTGATTAAATAATTTCAAGTGTTTGAAACGTACCAATCTGTAGCTTCTGCCGAGTAAGCAAACGATTATTGTAACTCACGAAGGGATCCTCGTTCTGCTAATGGAGGGACATCCCTCGCTTTAACCTTTGGAAGATTCCCGTCTTCTAATTAATAACTTCAGTAAGTAGGACTTTTTTTTTTTTTCATGGATTAATTTCAACTCAAGTGAGTGGAAGGAAAATTAGCCGTCTTTTGAGGTACAAGACAAAGCCCTCGTGCTGCATACCCCTTTTATTTATAGAGATGTCTTCAAAGCGGGCCGTCTCGGAGTAATGGTTGGATTCATATCACCTTATAATTCAGCCCGCATTCCGCCTCGCACTCACCAAAGGGCTTCTGCACGCGAAAAAAAAACGATACCAGCATCTCTCATTCCGTGTCATCGAGCGAGAGCGCAGCAAGGAAATGACTCGTCTCACAGAGGGGGGGGGGGGGGGGGGGGAATTCTTCCTTTTTCCTCTTCCTCTTCGGCAACAAGTGCCGCTGCTTGATGATATTTATTGGAACCCATCGAGTGTGCGTCATCAGTCATCTCTGACCCCGGCAGCGGGAGCCCTCGTGTCGCGCGTGACAGTAATTCAGTTTAATAATCAAACAATTTGCATCGCGGGCAGGCGGGGGGGGGAGGGGGGGGGGGGGGATAATCCCTCAGATAATTACAAATGGAGCCCCGGCATAGCATGTCGCTACGTCATTAGCATCCCATTAGGCGCCCTCGCCGCCAAAAACGGGGGGGGGCGGAATCACAGCCGCAAAAGGTCAGGCGCCGGCAGGGGGGGGGGGGGGGGGCAACTCACACCCGCCGGAGGACTCAAGTGGTACCAAACGAAGACAAAGGAGTTCACTGTGTTGAAAATATCAGATGCAGCCGCACGAATCTCTGTAAATATTTTTTCAAGACAAATTCAAGATGCTGGATGGTGGATCTGTTTTTTTTTTTTAAACAAATGAAATGGTTGAGTTGAGTTCACAGTTGGACACATTCATCCCAGTGTGAGAACAGGAACTACATTTTCTTCCATTAAACCCCACAAAGCCAGACACGAGGAACACAAACAAGCACATCTTTATTCACAAATCAGAACCCGCGGCGCCGCTGGCGTCGGCACGTTAGCTGCGGAGCTGCAGCCCGTTTTCAGGAGACAGAACTTCCAAAGCCCACTAACACCTTATATTTAGAGTGTTTATTTGGAGAAAAGAAAAAACCAGTGAAGAAATGTGAGTGTTGCGCGCCAACTGAATGTTACATTTATCGCGCACGTGTTTCTTTTTTTTAAATGACACAAAGCTGCAGATTTGCGAGACGCACTTTTATTGCAAAGGTTCAGATTTTTGGACCAACAATCCTGTAACTTTTTTTCTGTCACGACACCATCGTTACGAGACCATTCGCTCTGTGCATGTAGGAACGAACCTGCCGTTATTGTCACAGGAGAGAGCGTGAGAAATGTCACCTGAGCACCACGCTGCCGCTTTGACCCAGAAGATCTGGAGGCGAAGCTGCTCCAGTGGGAAGCTTTCGCACTCTGAATTTGACAAATGCTGGATGGGATAAAAGTGCTAATTCTCCAGACGCGGTGCATAAAAAGGAACCACGGCGCGGCACTTTTCTCCTTTGATTACAACAGGTTTGCTAAAAAAAAGAAAGAAAAAAAAAGAACGGACATTTGCAAAAAGGGGGCGTTGGTCCTGCACAGTGATTTACATCTCATATGTTTGCACTCATCACAGAAGCAGTTTGTCGAGTTGCCCCCCCCCTCCTCCCCTCCCACCCTCAATTCTTCAAATTTATGGTGTCCTGTTTATGGCTCTGTAGAGACAAATGTCCATCATTGTGGTGTTTGGTGGATGCACTGTATAACACACACACACACACACACACACACACACACACACACACACACACACACACACACACACACACATCCTCCCTTGCAGCAGTTAACCACACAGGGATATTGTGAGCTGTTTTGTCTATTTGATGTTTTCCCTGCGTTTTAAAGTCCTTGTTTACATGTTCTTTTTTCGTCTGTTTCCTGAAGTGCTGATCTACCGGGTTCTCTCTCCATCCCCCAACGGGCCGGACCTCGAATAACTCAGGTCCTCCGAGAGTATCGGCGTACTGTGAAACACAAAAGTTCCGTTTTTAGATCTCTGCATTTTTTTTTTCTTTTTTTCTCTTCCCGCTCTCCGTGGATAACAGGTGGCCCGGAGACTGTTGTGCTCGGTGTGCATCGTGCATTCTTCTCCGGGGCCCATGAATAATTTAAGCGCGGCGCGGCTTAACAGCAGCTCATGTATAACAAAGGAGGCGTGTAAAATGTCTGCCATTTGCTCCTCCTGGAGGTCGTATGGTCCGAAGCAGAGGTCGTGATATGCGTTCCAGTGAAATGCAGATGTTGCTCAGCCCTCAGTGTTCACAGGTCACAGGTGTTTTATACACCAGACAGAATCAGAGATGTTTCCTCAAAAGCAGTTTGGTTCCCTCTGTGTGGCGCCGTGTTGCTTCATGGGACCCGAGGGGTCGATGCCCGATCAAACCTCCACCCAAGCTAACAAACATCGACGCTCCGTGGTAGATGGGATTTTTCTCCACTCTGCGCCGTGGTCTCTAATCTCAGAGACGTCCGTGTAAGTGAGAAACTTGGTCTCATTTTTCATGCTAGGGGAGGAAGAAGAATTTGATTAAAGGAGGTTGATTTGTGAAGGCGAAACCAACTTACTTTCTGTAGTATCACCTCATCGGGGTTTCTTCTTTTCTTTTGAAATATAGTCCCAAGGAAGCACACTTGTATCTTGGGGGGTAGGCGGGAAAAATTGGAATTTGGAAAATCCTGGCAGAAAAGAAAATGATTAGATAAAAAAAAGTTTATTATATTACCTATTTGTGATTATTAGTTAATGGTGAGTATATGATCGCAATGATGGACTTGAGCCAAAATAAATCGACGTTAGAAGGTCTAATAACTATTTCACTCTACTTCTTTGCCATAGTGCATTATGATTACTCTTTTTTTGGGGGGGGAATACTTTCCCGCCCAAACTGGACCACTGGCAGTAATCTGCTGGCATGAGTGTGCACGTGTAAACGTGTGCAGGTTCCAGCTCATCGAGAGGAACCCGAAGCCTCCTGTCCTCCTCCATCCGGTACACACACACACACACACACACACACACACACACACACACACCCCACCCCCCCTCCTCTCGACATTTACCATCCGGTGGATGTATGTTAAAACGGGAGATGCATTGGCCACCTCTCTCTGTGATTAAATCCCGTCATAATGAATCACAGCCTCTAATCCTGAAGCCGGCCGGGTTTCCGCGGGAACGACAAACGTCCCACGTGGAGTGGAAAAGCCTTTTCTACTGCGGCTCCCTCCCCCCCCCCCACACACACACACACACACACAGACACCTCTTTGAGGCGTGCTTATTTCCATATCAGTGGTGTCCATTTACATGTAAATATGTACATCACACAGCCCTCCGTTAACATAACCAGGCGGCGGCTTCGCCAGATTCATCGGACGCCGGCGTTCCCCCAATAATTCTCCCTTCACTTTATTTTTTTTACACCCCCCCCCCCCCCCGGGTTCCAGCTGATGTTTCTGTGACTCAGAAAGCGATGGAATGTGCAGAGGCTCGTTGCAGCAACGCCGGGCAATTAGGGCCTTCGCATTGGGGGGGGGGGGGAGGGAATATATGACGTCGCATTTCATCGTTTTAGGGACGGCGTTGGGAGCAGAACACGGAGAATGAAAGGACAATAGTGCGCTTGGCTGCGTTAATTAGGATTTCAATCATCGACTCGCATGTTTGAGTCATCGTGGGGAATAGATTTCTCCCGGGTTTTTTTGCCATCTAATTGTATGTAGTCACTAATTACATTGTAGAATGTGATAAAAAAAAAAAAGTATTCAAGCTTTAAATGTTGCCTGGTAATGGACCTCAACTGTCAATCACGGGCGAACCGCAAAAAACAGCCTGTTTTTTTTTTTTTTTCCTCATTATTTTGTCAGATCGCACACATGTTCCAAAGCGATGAATGACAACACATTTGTGACCAGTCTGAACGCAAAAGAGGTTGAGTGACAGGCCGTGATCACAGAGTCGCAGGCGGGGAAACTGGCCCGTGTCGTTTTGTTCAAAAAGGCATTTCATTCAAAGGCCGAGCCCGGCAACCAAATGATCTCCGAGATAATCGGAATGCAAAAAGTGACCTTTGCCGCCCGCTCCCCTCGTCCGAGGGGAGCAGACAGGCCGCTAAGAGCGTAATTGCCCTATTTGGAACCCGGTCGCTTGGATGAACAAAGCTAACCCCCCCCCCCCCTCATTACTGAGGCCCGCGTGACTGATTTTGGAAATTCGATCCAGTCGGGATCCGGCGAGGCCGAGCGGTGGAAACCAGGAGCACGGCGGCGGCGGCGGCGGCGGCGTCGCTGGGAGCTGGTGGCTGAGTCCATTCTGCTGCTTTTCATTCTCACTCCTTCATTCAATCTCAGGGTGTAAGCAAAGTTAAATAGCTGTTCCCTCTCACGGCGGACTGCGGGTTTTTGTTATGAACACGACGTTTTCTTTAATTGGACAGAAAAACTTTTAATTTCCCTTCCCCTTTTCTTCCTTTTGTGCCGTTGGTTTCGGTACAAAACAAGCGTAAAATGGACTTTTTTTTTTTACACCATTTCCAAAACTCCCAGCATCAAACCGACGGAACTGTTTGAAAAGACAAATCAGCCCACCTCCGGTCGGCCTGGGAAACGTAAACCCGTCTCCTTTGGGTGCTTCCAGGAGGCACCACTTGGACTCCGGCCTGAAGTCGGTGTAAACTCTGCGGCTTCCGGAGCGGGTTTTTGAGGGATTTTCGCTGAAGATATCGTGTTCTTGGAAGCGGGCCCGTTCATTTTTGCCACGCAGGAGATGAGTTCATAGTGTGACAGTGTTAAATTACGCTGGGGGGGGTGAGGGGAGGGGGTGGGGGGGGGTGCTGAGGCTATGCAAAGACTGAGCGGTGATTCAGAGGCGGATTAGAGGCTGCGATCTGAAGTTATTGAATTTGGCTCCCGAGATCCCGAGATATATTCGCTACTGGAGGCTTTGTGTGCACATCAAAAGTCTTCCTTTCCAGCCCCCCCCCCCCCCCCTCCACCCCTGTTGGGGTTTAATAAGGTATTTTATTGTTTGAAGTGGTTCTGCTTGTTTGAGTTGTTTACAATGGATCGTGGCAGCAGTGACGGCGTTGTCTTTTCCAGCCTGGTTGGTCACGTCGTGTCATCCAGGTGGGCTTTCACCCCCCCCCCCCCCCCCCACAGAATCACATGGCTCAGAATGCATATTATAAACATGTTAGTTTTCATCACGTGAAGGAGCTCCCGCTCCACGGCTGAAGGAGGCTCACTGGATCCTTTCTCCTTGTTTCATTCGAACAATCTCTTCAGTTTCAGATTTTCTTTTTTTTCTTTCTTCATCCTTGTAACTTGGATGAGGCATCAAGGTCGCCATTTTGACCATTTTTAACGTTACCGTGCTGAAATGTGAGAAATGATTTCTAGTTCATAGCAAGGGCTTTTTTATCCACTTGAAAGGGGTGTAATACTTTCAAGTCAAATATTCTTCTTGAAATAAAAATGATTAACAATTTAAAAAAAAATCTTAATTATAGCCCTGAGACTATAACAATTGCATTGGTGATGGACACATCACAGGTAGTGTCCACAGGATCTGTGTGAGGAGTGTCTGCAGCACACAGCGAGGCAGCCGATCCCCTCGTGGCCATCTGGCGTGAACGTTGGTGCAAGCACAGCTTGACTTCTCCTTCAGGTCCAGCAGAGCAACGTGTCCAACACTTGAAATAGGCCGAGGACACATATCACACCTCACTGTGCTGTTCAGCTAAAAAAAAAAACAACAACAACCCTCACCCGAATAACAGGACATCTGACACCTGTCATCTGACACCGGCGCGATACCACGGAGATAACATTGTAAAGCGATGGAGTTGGAAATGTTTAATTAGTTAGACAATTCCAAGACAATCTGCAATTAATTGTTGAAGTGACTAAACGCTGGTAATTACAGACGCATACGTGCTTTTTGGGGGGGAGAGGGGGGGGGGGGCGAGGCTCTGAAGTTTGGAACATTTCCAATCAGCGACTCATTTAATTAAGACTCGACAGGTGAGTCGACTACAAAGCAGGTGTTATTTTTAGCCTTACAAGTATTCGTTCAAAAATACAAAATGAATCTTAAAATTGCAAAATGACAACGCACACAGCAGGCAAATGTTTAAAATGAAAGCTTCACACCTCTAACGCTAGTGTGGAGTCATTGAGGAGCCTGTTCTGAACACCCCTGTTTCATTAGAATTATCTGTGGGAAGTGATGCAGACGGGTGAATGCTTTGAGGGGGTTGTTCACGTCTGTTTCACTTTTTGCTATATATATATGTATATATATATATATATATATGATCAACTCTACTTTACATGGCACTCCATCAATTAAAGTACATCGCATAAAGCTGTTTACCAGCAGCTCCTGGAGCACACATGGCCGCATGCAGATGTCTACGTGGAATAACAGATGTGTGGTTTCTGTTTTTTTTTTTTAAGACACGCGCTTATGTTAAAAGAAAGTAAACCATGTTCTAGATTTGAATTTCCTGAATTTGATCGCCTCCGCCTTGAGCTTGACGGTGTCTTTCTGCGGTGGATTTTAAATAGTGACAGGACTGGATGCGAAGATACCACCCTAAACGCCCCCCCCACCCCCCACCCCACCTGACGTTTGATTTGATTCACAGATTTCTGGAGGTCTGAAACCTTGTCAGAGGACTTTGATACAGGCACAAAAAAAACGAAGAAAAAAAAGAAAATCAATAGAGCAGAGTGCACCCTCGAGACACGTTGAGCCCGGTCTCTGTGTTTAACAGCATGGCGGCCGCTCTCCCCACCGACAGGATCCATACGCGCCGCCTCCGAGCGAGCCCTGCGTGCATCCCGGGAAATGTAGGCACTCGTTTAGTGACGCGGAGGCTGAGATTAACTGAGCGTAAAGCGGCGCCCGTTAGTGACGTCCTGCAGACGTCAGCTAAAACTGTTCATTTGACTTCTGTGTCAGCTAAATCACGTCATCATGAGCGAACACACTTCCTCCCAATCGACATTGTCGACGTGAGTGTGTTTTTTTTTGTTTTGTGTGCGTGCGTACGCACGTAGTCCGCGTCGGGATGCGAAAATCGCAACCATTCCAAAAGCACGATTCGCCGTCGCCACGGCAACTTTGAAGCTCGCGGGACGTGGATTCCCGAAATGATGATCAGGGACCGGGTTTTGCTCCGTTGTCATGCGGATACCAGGGGCCCCTGCGTGGCAAGAGCACACCATTCAAGTTACGCATGGCTTTTATCCCTTTGTTTTGAAGGCAGTGCGTCATTATGCTGAGATCTGAACTGCTCACAGACCGACAGCCTGCTCAGAAACAGGCAGTAACCAAAAGGTCAGTTACATGTTAACAGAGAACCGAGAGTTGAAGGCATGGTGTCTGTATATATATAGATATATATGTATATATCTATATATCTATATATATTCATGTATAAATCAGGCTCACAGACGTGCAAAAGGCCACTGGGGAAATGAAATCAGGGCGCACAGGTGTACAATTACCAAAACAATTAACATTTCTTTCACATTTACTGAATGTGATACGCGGGGCCCATTAACAAGCCGGGCCACTTGTAATTACTTTATGTGGTACGCCGTGAATATATTAAGTGGAAACGGCTCGTAGAGATCAAAAAGCTCGGGGAAGAATGACGAGTTTCTTTAATGTAGCAGTCGGTCTTATAATGTTCATTTTGAGGTGTTTTCATACATGGCGGCGTACTCCGAACCTCAAACAGCGTCGCGGCTCTGGATCCGTGTCTCAGTAAATTATATATATATATATATATATATATAATTTATATATATATATGTATATTATTGCTTGTACCTGTTCCCCAGCTGATGCGACTAAATGATGCATCCCTCTTTTTAAGGGATTTGAACACTTTCTGCCTCATTGGCCTCAGGAGGTGGAGAAACTCTTCACGCTTTATCTATGACTTTTTTTTACCAAAAGGCCACTTTCAATAAATGTCAGGCCGCAAACATCGCTAAACAGCTTTAGCTCTGATCAAATTCCACAGGGGGGCGGCGCCCGCGGGGGGGGGGGCAATTACATGGGTTCCACTTTGGAAATGGCACTTTAAACAAACGGAGCATTTCCCAGTATTTATTCCCAGCACTGAGGAGGCCTGCCCTTTCAACCACCACCCCCCCTCCCCCCCCTCCCCCCCCTCCCCACACTTCTTCTGTGTGTTAAAGTCATGAATGGCTGAGTAATGCCAGTCTCCATTCCTTGAAAGAGGATGATTTATGGCTAATAATCCGGTGGTTATCATCACTTTTTGTATTGTCCGTTGTCCTTGTCGGGCACATCTCCATCCCATGTGATGTGGGAGACATTATTGATGTCACTGTCACTGTCACCCCCCCGAGCGGTCACCTCCGAGCCGCTCGCAGCGACGGGTGCTCTTCGCCGAACAGCTTTTTCAATCAAAACGATGTGTGTCAAACACTAGCGAAACCTGATTTAGCAGGGGGGGGGGGGGGGGGGGACTCGAGTGCGTGTGGATAACTAGTAAACAAACAAAGGCAACAATTATGCTTCCTCAAGCGTTAAAAAAAAAAGAAAAGTGAATGGCATTTCGTTCAAATAATGGCAAGAAATAGCAAAGATCTCTTTTCTTATTGATAACCTTTGGTCTATTTGTGTTTTCTTCGAAGACAAATCATTTAATGGAACATTCGCACAGGGAAGCCTCCATATACTTTGTGCCCTGACAAAAAATATCTGATTGATATTATTGGCCCAATGGGAACGGGAATTGATGAAGTGATGAATATGTGAATTGGAGACTTGGGAAGACGACAATTCCACAGCAATAGCAGCTCGATGAATGCTGCGCTGTGGCATGCTAACGTGCTCACAGAGCTAATGCCCTCAGACACTGCGCTAGTTATTCGTTTTGCAGTTGTTGTTGTGATGCAGAGGTAGCGTTTAACGCGTCTCGCTCTCACAGCGTGGCGCTGAAGGACGTAGGAGCCCGTGTGGATCCTCAGGTGCCTCGCGTCTCCGAGTGGATTTAAGTTTGTTTTGCGACGGAATGAGAGGCTTCAGCCGTCGACTCCTGATATTTCGGTGCGTGCGACGGGCAGATATCCAGAGATTAACGGCACAAAATCCCCCCCCCCCCCAACCCCCCACCCCTCCGCCGGTTTGGTCTCGGTTTAATGAAGGTGAGTTTGACGACTCGAGCCCCTTGGACGGGCTTAAACGAGCAGCGTGACATAAAGTCACACAGACGCCCCCCAAAACGTACGCCACGAGGCCT
Organism: Pungitius pungitius; assembly: GCF_949316345.1. Taxonomy (NCBI): domain Eukaryota; kingdom Metazoa; phylum Chordata; class Actinopteri; order Perciformes; family Gasterosteidae; genus Pungitius; species Pungitius pungitius. The sequence continues at coordinate 2,859,838 of NC_084918.1, read as the reverse complement.
TTGTAACTGCTCTTGTTTTTAATGTCATTTGGGGACAAAAGGACACGCGTGGACAGTGGAAAATACCCCCCCCCCCCTTATTTTGGCCACTTTAAGGCGTTTTAACGAAGTGCCAGGGCCTTTTTTCTGTTTGGTGAGTGGCTGCTAGACAGATGGAAGGCGGCCATGTTGGAAACGCTTCTGCTGGCAGAGTGAAGCTCTTTCTAAAGTTTGAACAACAATTCAACTTTTTCACCACACAAAAGTGGACTGTGTTGTTTGGTTTTTTTAACGCAGCCGACACAATGTGATAACAATATAATGACTAACTAGTTTGTGGAGGTTTTGAAGTCCTCGCGGAGCTGCGTCGACTCTTTTTTTTTTTTTTCTCCCGAGAAGCTTTTGTGACTCACCTCTTTCTATTTTCCGCACAATCAAAAGTGTTTCCTCTCGAGCCCGGAGAGAAAACAGGAACAACTTTTAAGTTTGTCGCATTTCGAGGTCGACTACTCCAACTGAAACGCACAACCTAATCATGCAGAACCGAACTGCCGACGCGTCTGTTTCGGCGTCCGGCGGGCCGCATCGCGTTCATCCTCAGGATCCACAGAGGGGTTTTTTCTTTTTTTTTTTAATTGAGATTTGCTTTACTTGGCAGACAATAACTTTCATTGTTGTTCATGCCAAGTCTGTTTTAGCAAGACGAGCGGAAAAAGAGAACCAATGCACTAATTGAAACTAGGAGCATGTGTAGGAGTGTTTGTTATTTCACGAGGAGAAACACTTGTGTGTGTAAAATACATATTTGTGTTGATCTGAGGGTGAAAGCTCCCAAAGGAGCTGAAGTCTGCACATTTACACGTCACTTTATTTTATCCTTTATCCATTTAACGCCTTTTATACGGCAGCCAAAGTGCATTCCACAAGGTCATCTTCAAGTTGTGCCTTTGTGTGCTTAATTTCACCTTAAATACAAACAAAATAAATTCAATTCAATTCAATTAAATTGATAGAAATATGCATAATTCATGACCCGGAGGTATAGTTGGGATCTTTATTGTTTCAGTGGGTTCGTTGTGCCGACGTCGAGGTCGACTCCTCCGCTCTCATTGGTCCGTCTCTCTGCCAATCGGCACGTCGTCCTCCCCGGACCACGATGGCTCTACCTCACGGGTTTGGTCCCACTACAACTAAACCGGAGTTAAAGTCCAATCTTTCGTTGCTCCGTGGGTTTACGCTCGTTACGTCTCGTCACTTCCACCAAAAGTCCCAAAAAGGTGAGAAGAGATTGGGCGACAAAAAATGCATTTCACACCAATTTCATTCGAACAATCGTCACTTCTTTTTTTGCTTTGTCTGCGTCTAGTAGTAAGTACTTTGCTCAGTAAGGAAGTGAATTTAAAGTGTAAAAGTCAACGGCACGCAAAGGTGATTTCATCTATTTACCGCTGTACCCGAAATAGGCCTCGCTCCTTACCCCTCAGGTCACAGATGTGATTCATCCTTCAATCCACTGTCAGCTGCAGCCTGCGTTCACTCGCACAGTACTACACAATAGTACACAGTACCACACAGTACTACACAGTGGTACACAACAGTACCCAGTAGTGCACAGGCCCCGCGTCGTCGTCACAGCGGTTGCATCTGAGGAGCCGCGCGGTGACAAAAGAGCTTTGATTCCTTCACCCGTTACACTTTGAAAGGGGTGCCTATTCCTGTCTTCTACTTATGTGCATCGCTGTGATGGGGGCAGCTGAATGCTGCACACACACACACACACACACAACAAGAACAGACAATACAAATAGAAAACAGGTGAAAGCTCGCCCTGATTGCTAGCTTGATTACTTTCATTGATGTGGGTGACAGTTGTGCACGGCGGCAAGGCCGGCGCGACACACCACAGTGACAGACCCCGGGACGCTCTCCATCATGTCTTTAATTAACATGCGTGTGCGTGTGTGTGTGTGTCTGCGTGCATGTGTCGGTGCAGAAGCACCGTGCAAAAGTAAATCAAAGTAAATGTGTTGTCACCTTTAAAAAGCATTTAGGAGCTCATGTTGGTCGATAGTTAATAAGCTTTAATTTGATGGATGATGCCTGTGTGTGTGTGTCTCTGACTCTGCACATACAGCTCGTGGAGTATTTACGACGTTTTATTAATAAACATTAATAAAAGCCGGGACCAGATTACAGCAGAGAAACATCCTTCAACTCACGCTTCAGCCAAAATGCATTTAGTCATTTACCACAAAGTAGATACAAGAAGTGTGTACAAATTAAATAATCCCATGAGATAAAGTTATCAAACTTAAACACATCCACATTAATTCATTATTTCAAGCGAGTTTATCGGCTTCCGTTGACTATGAAGCTTAAAAAAGCATAATTACAATTTGACTATTATTCAGATTTCAGATGTATTATTGAAGATATCTGCAGTAGCTTTCTGGCTGTTAGGAAGAGCAACTCAAGACATCTTCTGAGATATTTCAACTGCAAAAGCATCGCACTGTTTGTAATTTATTATTCATTATGGACTCACATATCAAATCCACAGTCAGATAACACTCATTCAATACGAGGTATTTTAGCGTAAAGGACGTCGGGTTGTGTCGAGAATCTCGTGAGGAATGTGTGAAAGAATAACTTTATCCGAAGTCATCATATCAAAATGCATGCCCCCAAACATCCTGATGATTCATTGCTGCCTGCAACTATCTAGGAATGAAGTTATGCAATTTCAGATATGTTTAAAAGGTGTGCAGTGTTTATTTCTTTTAAGCTTTTTTTGGGCCCAAGGAACCTTTTACCGTGGTCCCTGTCTGATCTGATTGGCTAATGAGCGCATTATGGATCCATTTGCATCATATGCAGCACATTGCATCATAATAGATTTAGTGTGGACATGCCGAAGTAATTCCATGAATCTGAACTTTGTTTAAAGAAAAATGAATGAGCTCTTGTTTTTTTAAAGCTAATTCTAATTCCCTCGTCTCTGGCTGCCATGTGACTCAGCCAGCAGGTGCACATGCCAGACCAAGTGCATAAAACCATTTGTGACTTTGATTGAAAGCCGATTCCCGCGCGTGAACATTCGAGAGAGCGAGGAGCCCGCGTCCCTCTGCGTTTCAAAATTCACTCCGAAAAAAAAAAAAAGAAGCTGTTTTTGTAGCCGCTGTCGAACCGTCACACACGTCGGGGTTTTTTTTTTCACTCACCGCGAGGCAGCTTTACTCCGGACACAAAACAGTAAAAATGTTCAACTTTGGCTTCCATATCAATGGTGTCACCGCTCTCATCGCTTCACCTCCACTGCTGACAGAGCTTCCACTTGGCGCTGAAACTCTCCTTTCGGAGCTTTAAACCGCGACAAGCAAAGGCCTCCAGTGCTTCTACAAGGCATTTCGAGTTGTTTACAGTTGATATTTCTGACAGCAGAAAGGTGTATCAGCTGATTGGCTCTTTAGGGCCGGACGCTTTCTACACTACCTTTGTGCTTGAGGAGTCTTTTTTTTTTTTTTTCCAGAGTAAATAACTCGCAGTTATTCTTGGGAAATGGACTGATTAACTGCAAACGAGTCCAAAAGCAATGCTGCTGTTCAGAAGAAATACACAAAGCTCTGTTGGAGAGAACTCGGTGTGTAAATCTCTTAAATAGCTTCACAAATTGCAGAGCGCGCCATGCTGGAATGTACCCCAACTCAATAACTCCATTTTCATACAGCAATAATCCAAAAGTACATGCAATCGCGGTATTTTATAGTCGTGAGGGGATTGGAAATGACAATAACGCAAATTGTCCAAAACAAAATGCTTTCCAACTCAATAAAGTCAGACAACAAAAAAATAGGCAAAGTAGCAAAGCACGTAGGACGGGATGTGACGAATAAGAATATAAAATATGTAAAAGAGTCAAAAACGGACACGTACATATGGAGGTGTGAGAATAGATACTCAAAAGCAGCCTTAAAGTAATTCAACAGGAAGAATTTGAACCACAAGTCATTACATCTAAGGGGGCGTGGCCTCCGAGGCCCGTGTGTGCGGATCCCATGCGTCCGCACACACGGGCCTTTCTCCATGGCGACCAGGGGGGGGGGGGTGTGGGCGAGCCTCTGCTCGGAGCCCAGCGCCATGGCGACTGACCAGCACATGGCCCGGTGGATGGACGACGAGCCGAGCGCGTCGGTAACAGCAGCGCCGGCATTTTCAGCTCTTTAATGCATCACAGCGACCCTTCTCGCCCCCCCCCCCCCCCCCCTCCTCCCCGTCTCCTGCCCTTCTTTGTGTGCGCCTCGTGAACCCTTTTCTTGTTGTTGTCTTCGCCCCGCCATGCCGTCCGTCGGCTGGCAGGTTTCCGTGGGATGTAATAACCGTGATTGACACTGAGGGCCCGCTGCGTGCAGGAGGGCAGCCGGCCCAGCGCTTCGCTCTTTTATTTTTAGGGTTGTTTGTGAAGCCCCCCCCCCCCCCATTTTTGGGGGATTGTGCACAGTCCATTGAACGGGTGAATTTGCGCCCTCCTCAAGAGAGGTGTGCAAATACAGAGCTTGAAACACACATCCTCGGGGGGGGGGGGGGGGGGAGGTTGAGTATTTGCTGTTTTCGTATGTGTTTACACTTTTCAGCACCGAGCCGAGCCACGCGGGGCGTAAAGAGGAACCAAATTACACACTTTCCAACATCATTTTTCTTCAAATGAAAAAAAAAAAAATGAAAATCTCGAAGAACCACTTGAGCGCACCAAGTGGCAGCGACGGGGACGGTGCCTGTGTTCCCGCGAGTTGTTCCGGGTCCTTTTAATGCGCTTTTACCCCCGCTCCCTCGCTACGAGGCAAACGAGCAAACACAAAGCTAACAGGCTGTTCCCTGGAGGGCCGCCTGCATACAAAGTGAAGATAAGTGTCTGCGCGCTGATTTCACAAGGGGTGTTCGGCGTTCAGATTCCTTCCCTCCCTCGCAATCCCTCCGAGTGCCTTTGAGCTACGCCGCCGCGTCACGCGCGGGGGGGGGGGGGGGGGGGGGGGCGAGGCGCTGAGGGAAAGCAATGAGAGTTGAAACCCGCCTGAAAGTGAGCAGTGACGGGTTTCAAATGGGTTAAATTAATGAGAGAGGGAGACTTCTAATAAGCTCAAGGAGGAGACTCAAGAAACAGGAAATGCACCGACGAGTTCCCCCCTTAAAAAAAAGACCTTTTGAAGTGTGCTCGACCTTCGACCCCCCCCCCGGCCTCAGAACAGCCCCGCAGGAGAGGCGCCGCTTTCGCTATCCGCTGTTCCTCCGTGCAGACGACGCGATGACTGACCTCACGGTAAATGCCCGTGTTGTTCTCCTGATATAATGAGGTGTTGACATTTACAGGCAACTTGAGAGAAGGGTTTGTAACACGAGCGAGAGAAATGTGTCCTAATCAACGACGACGGGAGAGGCCAACCACTTCGTTTCAAGTAATACGCAAAGGTTTTTGTTCCATCCCGGCTGTAAAAAAACAAAAAAAATTGCAATTCTCCGCGAAGCTCAGGTGGAAACAAATGTCCCAAATCGGATGAAATACCTCCGATGATGTCACAGTGTCACAGTGATTCGGTCATTAGGATGAGATTAAAGTCATCTCGAAAGTCACCACAAAGTGACGGCTGCTGTAGTCAGCGAACAGGTCTCGGTGATGAGCATGTAGCTCGATCTGACACCTCCGCCGACCCGAGGAGTCTGTCTGTGGAACATCTAACAGAACTTCTGTTCGTGTTCCTGCTCGGGGGAAACAAAAACTCGGGTTTCAAAGTGGGGGCCCGGATGCTTTGAGCTAAAAAGACTCAGTCATTTGGTGTGCCGTTCCTTTCAGATGTGGTCACGGCAAAGGACGGATGTGACAGTGTGGCGTCAGCTCCTGCTACCGATTGTCAGGGCGAAAAAACCTGTAGAGTGGGGCTGTTTTTTGTTGCTGTCAATACGCTGCTCTCGATGGAACTGTTGGAAAATATTTCAACTATAACAATCAAAGGTGACGTCAAAGAGATATGTCATTTGTGAGATTGCACAGAGAACATACGCACGTCCACCAAACCGTCTGCTCCTTTTATTCCAACGGGAGGGACACAAACAAAAGGAACACCGACACTTCATCCACTCATACATAAAAGATAATAATATTAGAAAGGTTTCCAAGTGCACCTTTAGAAAAGTTCTGCATGTCTGTTGACGTATTTCTCCCAAGGAAACGTTTTATTTAGATGTTCCAAATGGACAAAAACATGTTGTTGAGTCGCGTTTGGTGAATGGTCGTCTGTTATTCCGGAGGTTTTAATGGAGGATGTTAGTTAGATGATGTGAAATGAGCATTTACATTAGCAAGCACTGAATGGCACCGTTTCAGTTTATTCCATTATTCTGTGGCAAAATGAATTCATGCCCAAACACGGCGTGCTTTGATCTGATTCAGATGTTTGTCCAAACAAACATGATCCGCTGCTGCTCGCTATAAATATCAGCAGTTGAATTTGCACTGTGTTCAATACGAGATGTTTGTGCACCGCGTTGAACACGCCAAATGGTGTGAAATGTGCTGAAACAGTTCATCAATGCGGCACATCCCTACTTTCAGCTGCACTCGGACGTGGACAAAGGGGACGGCAAGGTGAAGTACGTGTTGTCCGGCGAGGGCTCCTCCTCCATCTTCACCATCGACGAGAACACGGGGGACATCCACGCCACCAAGCGCCTGGACCGCGAGGCGCAGGCCTACTACACCCTGCAAGCGCAAGCCGTGGACCGGATCACCAGCATTCCCGTGGAGCCCAGGTCCGAATTCGTGGTCAAGGTGCAGGACATCAACGACAACGAGCCAAAGTTCCTAGACGGGCCGTACCTGGCCGGAGTGCCGGAGATGTCCCCTTTAGGTAAGTGCCCATTGCCCCCCCCCCCACTTTCTTCTTCCATTCATCTACTTCATCCCTTCTTTTCTTTCACGCCCTCCCACACTCTCACTTTCTGTTTGATTCGCCCTTCCCTCCGACATCTGCATTTGATCATTTTCCACCTCGCTGAGTTTTTCTCCATCGCTCTCAGTCTTTAGGTAATGGGGGGTTCGGGGGGAAATTTAATATTAATTTTAATCCAGCGTGTTCGCTTTGTATCACTCAATATGCACTAATCACGTTGGGCCACATTTAAACTGCATGAGCATGTTCTCGTGCGTGAAGGGAGCTCGACATCATTTCTGACTACGTGGAATCTGACCTCCGGAGCATTTATTAAGGTTTATTGTCCTCTTTGTTATTTAACTAACCCTGAATGAGGATAAATCAGCACTTTAGTTAGATTGTACCGTTTGTAGCAAATTTCCCTTGGAATGTTTGACGAGGAGATTCGTTCATGTGGCAGATTTAGAAAAGAATCCAAAGAGCTTCACAAAAGATACAAAGGGAAAAAATTATAAAAGGAAAAAAAAAACAGAGAGGTTTTTTTAAGAACACAGTGGTTGAAAACAGCTCCTTGATTTTTATTATGTATCACAGGAACAAGAAAAGAAGGTCTCTCACTTCAGAAACACAATCGCATAGTTTGTTTCAACATTTAACTATTTAATTAATCACACACAGTTATTGAATTGATGTAAGGAAATGTATAATAACATTTATTCTTTTTTATTATCATCAAACTGTCCGCACTCGCTGAAACGATTCTACCTACCTTTTGGAAACAGGAAAAAGCTTTTTTTTCTGAAGGATTTATCCACGATGTCAAACTGACTGAGCAGCGAAAACAGGTTAAGAAGGTAAAGTCAGAAGCGACAGCCTACAAATCACAGCGTTAAAAGTCAACAACCATCACCTGGCAACCAGGAAACTCAGTTTATAAAAAGTCAGATGATCACCAAAGTGACAACAAAACTACCCCCAGAACCAAGCTGAAGCTTTAACGATTCATCCCCTCGATACCTTGAGTGAACATTTGTTCGCTTTGTTCCACTCAGGAACCGACCGCTCCATAGCGGCGCCGCTGCGCGCGGTTCGGAACGGCCGAAACTCCACCCACCGCATCGTCATTTATCGCTGCACGCGTTTGTTGCGACGTGTCCGCTTTGGACGCCGTCGTTCAGGAGGCCATCGCATCAGAGACGACCCCCCCCCCCCCCCCCCCCGTGACGCAGCGCCTCCTGCTGCACGGTCCACGGGTCAGAGCGGGTCGGCGGTTTCGGAGAGCGGGTCACGCTCCGCCTCATGGCGCCGGTAGATGCAAATGAGCCGCAACAACATCCTGAGGCTTTTCAGCTTAGCAGGTGTGTAGGAAACAGAGAGAGTGGCCGCCGTATTTACACAGCATGTTGGATCTAACACAGCAGCAAATATTTGATATGTTTGAAATATTACCAGGTGACCAATACGTGCTATTTGATGGTGTCTTTAAGTGAGCCTGATGTACCTAAATTTACATATTTATCGCCTCACAAATGCCGCCAAGACCTCTGGGGCTCAGAAATGTTGATGAGTGACGAATGTTTAAAAAACCGACTCGAGCAAACTTGAGGTCTGAATCACGCTTGAAGGCCACGGGCATGTTTCCCACAAATTGGGCTCAGAGTTCATGCCGCCCGCTACTGCGACCGCTCTGCTGCAGAAATGCCTCTGAATAATGCCTGATCCAGAGAAACACATTCCCATCCATCCGTGAGAGACACAGCAGCATCCGTAACCCCTTCCAGCTCCCGCCGGGGGCTCCCCAGGCGGGAGCTGGGCATGCTGGGAGCTGTGGTCCAATCAAAACGACCAGCGATATCTACAGCAAAAAATAAAATAGGTGATAGGTGGTATGTTCCAGATTATTTAAAACATCATCATATATACAGTATTTCATATATATAGTTGTTTAAGCAAGTCCCTCAAGACTGTTTCTGAGATTTTTTGGAGTTACCTAATTTCATGGTCAGTCATTTTATGAGACCATTGACATTTTCTCCTACCGGTCTGACTGGTGAGTTCTCAAGCCATAAAACTCCCCACAAGGTCTTTGCTTCCATCAAGAGTTCTACGTTGACTGTAATCTAAAAGGAGAGATGTGTTGCTCGGCCTGTGGTAACTTGGGGAACGTGAGGGGGGGGGTTTGAGAATAGAGAAAAGAGGGTTCGGCCCACATGGGGGCATCGATGACATGATGTCAACTAGAGGAAAACGTTAGCACGCACCTTTTTGAACATGCCGCAACCCCCCCCCCCCTCCCTCACCCCACCCCACGGCCCCCCAGACAGAAATGAGTGAGTAAACAACAAAAGGTGTTCCGGCTTCCTCACGACCTCCAGAGGGAACATTTGAGCGTGCACACGAGGCGGCGGGGAGCAGTGCTTTGCTTTACTACACAGGCAGGGAGATCTCTGAAGGATTACTTTGGGGGGGGTGGGGGGGGGTTTGGGGGGGTACAGAGCTCAGGCTTAAGGAACCAGAGGATTAGAGTACAAGGGCTCGGAGTCTCGTGTCCAACCCGAGATAAGACAGCGCCTCGGCACATCAACCACGGAGGAGGAGGAGGAGGAGGAGGAGGAGGAATGCGTTCCCACCGCCTTGGGGGGGGGGGGGGCACCCTCGCCACTTTATTTACCCTGCCGGCTCCCGTGAAGGTCTTCGCCGCGAGCTGAGGGAACAATGCGGCGCCTCCCTGTGTAAATATCTGCTCAAAGCAATCATCGATGCAGTAAAAGAGCAGGCGTCCTCCCGTCCTCAATGATCCCTCCATAGATGTCTTTAAATCATTATTGGTCACAGCTCTGCGCCGCTGATGAATGAGTTCAATTTAGGGGAAATCATGGATTTAATGAATCCAAGTAATTAGAGGGAGGACTGGTCCACACGCACGTGGAGACCTTTTTTGGGCCCCGGGGGATCTCTGAAGGCTTCTGTCTTAATCGGGGGGGGGGCGAGGGTGGGGCGGGACGTCGGCGATGGAGACAGGAGGGCTGGAGGTGTGACAGTCGCTCCCCTCCCTCCGAGCGCCGCTCATTACAAGCACAGAGAGCGCGATGTCGAGCCGAGGCCCCCGGAACGCGCTGCCCCCCCCCTCCTTCATCCAGCTGTCAGGGGGCAAGGGACGGGCTTTTGAACCAAGGAGGGTTTCTAGTGTTTATTCATCACCTTCTTCGGTCCACTGTAGCGTGGGGGTTCATTTTTAATGTTGCACTGCACTACATTTGTATCAGATTACAATGAGTCGCAGCCTTCTTGTCCCGTGAAAAGCATGAATCTGCAAATTGGCTGATGTTAAAAATTGACTTTTTTCGGTTGATTCTCCGATAATTTTTTGGGTAAATTATATTTCAAAAAGCCTCAGGATTCGGCTGGAATTTGCATCGTCACAAAGCTGAAAACAGCCATTTGTCTGAGCTTATTTAACAGAGTTTCTATCACCACAAACACACATGATGCCTAGCATATTTTGCCGATACTTTTATACTTGGACTGGTACTGGAGTATTTTCACGTATGAGTGTTACGTTCACTTCAGAAAAGTACTTCTTCCACCGCAGGGCGGGCCGCATTAAAATGTTTTTGTCATTGAACTGGACAGACTTTCTAAAAGGGGTCTTCATCATGCATCGGACTGCATTAGATTGTGCAGGTGTACTTCATGAAGCAACAATAGAGAGAACCTTGCCTGTTAAAACAGAGATAGGAACTTTCTTTTAAAACCATTGCATGCTCAGTTATTGAATTGAAAACCAAAGCTTTGAATATTCATAAATACCTGTGTTGTGTTTCTCGGCGGCGCGCAGCTCACAGCGTGCACTCAGAAATGCACGTCGGCGCTCGGGTCGCGGCCACGTTTACGCAAGAGCCCTCGAAGAATACCTGTCTCCCGCCCTCAGCCCCGGCACGCCACATTTATTTTCATTACTGGCAGATGACAGTTGCTCACCCAAGATGCGGAATTGATTAAGAAACCTGTTTCGCACACAGCTGCGGGGGGGTGGGGGAGGGGGGGGGGGGGAATAAATACAAAAATGCAAACATCAGCTCCAGCTCCAGTCAACGAGGGCGGAGCGACACCGGGAGGGGCGCGGGGGGGGAGGGGGGGGCAGATTGAGTAGCAGGTGACAGCCTCGTGGAGCAGGAAGAATCGGGCTCAAGTTTCAAAATGTTTCATTCCTGCAATTTGTTTGCGGGAATGATGCTCGCCGGACAACCTGCAGGAGGGATGGACCCCTTCAGAGCCGAGCTCCACGCGGGTTCCATGTTGAATGTCAATTTACCGCCTCGCCGGGTGGAGGGATTTTAACTATCAACCTGTAAAAAAAAGGGGATTTCTGCCATGGGCCCGAGTTCTCTTTTTCCGTGGAGCCGTCCTTTGACCTTGGTGTTTTAAACTACCTGTAATATAACCTGTCACGACTAAGAGGCGATGATATAATCTAGGTGTCCTTCTGCAGCTGGGCCCGGTGATAACTTCTCCACAGGAGCCGGCTCATTTTGCTTTACGGCCCGGAATGGAGGACTTTAATCTTCCATTTCCATGATCACTTTCATATTGTAAAAAGACTGTAAAAATCATCTCATGTTGAAGAGCAGGGTTCTTTTAAAAAAAAAATTTTTTATTAAGATGTTTTCTTCAGAGTGAAATATCACCAACTCGCCAGACAGCACTTTCCGTCAGATGCTACAATATTATAGCTCAGTATATGCGCAGCTCGCTATTAAAGTGAAATATTCATGTGTCAAACTTGTAAAGGCGTGTTTTTCCTCTCTCATTTTCAAGGTTATTCCAACAATGGCTTTTGTCGATGGTTTCGTTCGCTGGGCGTCGGCTTTAAGGCCCTCACCGACGTACAGTCTGACGCCGAAACAATACATCACCGGATGGGGGGGGGGGGGGGGGTCATTCGTTCTACGGCAGTAAAGATGTGCAAGCATTAAACTGGCGACTTATGGGAAGCCGTTCTTTTTTTTCCCGCCGTTCTCTCTCGGCGGAGTCTTCAAACGCTCTCTGCCTTCGCCTCGCTGTCAGCTCGAGTCCCCCCCCCCCCCCCCCCGTCAGGCGGCACGTTTAAGAAGAAGTACACGAGGAGTCATGTCTGATGCCTCCTCTGCCTCGGAGGACGAGTGGGAGAGGACGACACTGCACGCCACGCAGAAACAGTTGTCAGTTGTCGGCGGGGTTCAACGCTCGGGTTTGAAAATAATAAAATTTCCTTCTTGTGAGCTGAGAGGAGGTTTGTTGATTCGGGGACTCTAAAGGGCGCTGAAACTAAATCTGACTCAGAATGTTTTTTTACGTCAGTTATTTTTCATTTTTGCTGAGACTTGAACATCACTGATTTATTTTCTGTTAGACTTTATTATTTCATGTCAGTGTTAGCCGTGGCTCAGTAGCTAACAGGCAGTGCATGGTGCAGTGTTAGCTTTATAGCTGACTGATGTGTGCATCAGATGATACTGACCATCAATTATTACTAATGGACAATTTGATCCCTGCAGACCACACCTATACATCTTTACTTTTATCCACAACTTAATGAGGGAGTAATCTAATCCAGTGGAAGTGCCTGGAACCATCTAAACTAGAACCAACCCTTCAGATGTGTGTGGGGCAGAACTGCTCTCCTCTCGCTTTCAGATTTTATTTTGTTTTAGTTCCATTTTGCTCTCTGCGAGTCAACGTCTTCTCCAGAAGCAGTTTCTCAATGCGTCACCATCTGTGCATGAGAACTATGATTTTCACTGTGAAATCAATTCACTGGGTGGAGAAAAAGGGGAAAAAACGCTTTCCCTAACTTTTTCTCATTAAAATCGTTTTCTCTATACTTTTTTTAATTGAGCTCTAATTAGTGAAACACAGAGATAAGGTCGCCATCCTATCACATCAGTGAAGCAACAGTTCAAACCGTTAAAATAAAAGGTTTCGGGATCAGTTCGGGATCAGTGTAGAATGAGATCCATAACAATTTAGCTAAAGCTAAAAGACACTTTAACCCCTGCAAAGGATTGCAAAAAGACAAGTGTGGAGCAGCGTTTGAGGCCCTGAGCCGGTGCACATGTCGGATCTTTCGGTGGTGCTTTAAACTCAGGCATTTGTATAAAAATGAACCTTCAAAGTAAACAACAAAAGAATGTCTGTTATGACTAATGAGATTATTTAACCGCCTCACAAGTTGCATTTTCACTGCTTTCTAACTTCTTTATTTTTCCTCCCCCACTCTTTCAAGTCGAATCGGTCGCGCGCGCTCTGATGATGATGATGATGATGATGACGATGACTGTTTCCCTCATCTGGCTCCGTCGGACTCGGCCGCCGGATGGAGACTAATCGAGAGGCTTTTATTTCCGTCCACAGGAACCATGGTGGTGCAAGTGGCGGCCACAGACGCAGATGACCCGACGTACGGGAACAGCGCCAGGGTGGTTTACAGCATCATCCACGGACAGCCGTACTTCTCAGTGGAGCCCAAGACGGGTAAGACCCCACGCGGGGGACAAGACGGGGGGGGGGGGGGGTCGCGATGCACAGATGCGGCCACCCGAGGTCATCGATATAATCATCATCATAGTGTGAGCATTTTTGGTTTCGGTTTGGTTCGTTTTAATGGAAGTTTCGTATAGCTAGCATAGCAGCTAGCTTAGCGTAGCAGCGAGCATTTGCCATCGTGACGTAACGCCATTGCGTTTCCGCGGTCAACCTACGGTTCACTTCCAAACGGAAGTAAACAAACGTACGGTAACTACGTTAAAATATTATTTTGCACATTAATCACATAAATTAATGTGTTTATGTTGACAGCCCTAACATTTACTGAAATGGGATGTTAGCATGCTAGTGTTAGCTTTTTTGGTTTTGGTTTGGTTCGTTTTAATGGAAGTTTCGTATAGCTAGCATAGCAGCTAGCTTAGCATAGAAGCGAGCATTTGCCATCGTGATGTAACGCCATTGCGTTTCCGCGGTCAATTTTCGGTTTACTTCCAAACGGAAGTAATTATCATTAGCATTAATCTAACATATACTGAAATAGGATGTTATTTTTCAAAAAATCGTTTATTTATTTAGCTTTTTAATTTTCTCTATATTCACCATAAACAAAAAAAGATTATTTTTCTCAAAGTAATTTAATTGATTACAAAAAATGGCACGTTTCAGAAATATGTGTATTGTTTTATTGAATTATAATAATTGACAGATTAAAACAGGTGGATTAATCCACGATAATGTGTAGTATACTTGCGAGTTTTACTTTTTATATAATAATCTGAATGTCTAAAGTCACTAGTATATGAAAGTGAGCACACGATTGAAGAACTACAACATTTTCCAATCCCCAAGCTCTTGCTTCAAAGAACGCAGCTGACCGGTAAACAGTGAAAAACCAAAGCCTGAGAAAAAAAGGCCCGAAACAACGTGCCACATGAGATGTGCGCTGGTTTGTTGACTTGTGGGCCGCTTTATCCCGAGAAGTGCACCGGCGGTCCTCGTCCTCGTAGCCGGCTCATTAGCCGCCGCCCTGCCGAGCCTCGGCTACTTCATGCAAAGCAAACAGAGAAATGTGGGCCATCCCGAAGGCTTCATCCTGCAACACATGGACGCGCCGGGTCTGTGTGTGTGTGTGTGTTTTTTTTATCAATGTAGTTCATGAACTGGTGAGAGCCACTGCAATGCAGGGATTCATGTCGTTATTTTTCACTCCCGGGGCGGGTGGAGAAATTCTGGTGGGGGGGGGGGGGAAGAGAAGACTCCACGGTGACCCGCTAGGTTCACTGTAGACATCCAATGAGCGTAAACCAGCAGAAGTGGAGTGATGATTGTTTCACACAAGAAGAAAAGGGAAATGGCTTCAAACCGCGGCGGCATTAACGGACGCGGCGTCTGAGGAGGAGGAGACGACGTCGTGGGCCATCGAGGTTTGAGCCGACTCATCTGTGATGTCTGAGGAGTACACAGGATTTTTTTTCCCTGTGTTGTTTTTCACTTTCTGGAGACGCTCGACTAATGAAGCCTCCCGCTGAAGCTTTCATTAGGAGACATTTCAGTGTTTCCCTGTTTCGGAGGAGGAGGAGGGGCGGGGGGGTGAACATTTTACATGTTTTACACCCTCTAAGTGAAAAAGTATCCTCGTGCATACTCTTTAAGCTGCGGACTCCCCCCGCCGCCGATGGGAATCTTTGATTTGAAGTGATTGTTCCTGGCGGCTCGGGCGCTGGAGCGTCTGTGGGCCAATTAGTGCGATGGTGCTGTGATCACCTTCATTGAGACGAGTCTGGTTTGGAACTCGTGACTTATTTGCACGCTTTAATGTTTTCCTGCCGTCGCTTTCTGGGAATAATCAATTACCTCGTTGATCAAGCACCTGACATCCGTGGATGTTGGTTCACTTTTTTTTTTTTTTATAAAACCACGGCAGGAAACAGTTGGTTATTTGACACCTAAAAACCCAACGGCACTTCACGTTTACTCTGTAGACTAGTTTATTCTATTTCAAATAATTAATAGGTAATTTCTTCCACCTTCATGCTACTTACCTGGGAACATTCTTTTGTTCCAAAGATTTACAGCTCTACGATTTCCTGACTAAAACATGTCGACCTTTAGCTGCTAAATGATTATTCTCCTCTTCTTGTAGGACATAGTACGGAGGAGCCGTCTCTTACTGTGGCATTTAAAGTCGTATTGTGTCCACCAGCGCCACACCCGGAGCTTAAACCTTCTGCTGCCCAGAATCCTCCAATGTGTCCTTGAGCAAGGCACTGAACCACAGCTTGGTCCCCATGTGTGGGGATTAAAAAAAAAAAAAAAAAAAGATGTTTTCTTTTTTTTTTAGGTTTAAGTTGCTTTAAGCGTAAAACTTGAGGCTCACAAATAAATCCCAGCTTGGTGCTCCTTCTGCAGGACCGCGGCCGGTTTATTAACCTGTCACACCAGAGGCAAACACACACACACACACACACACACACCTAAATGTGCACCCAGACACAGCCCTTAGGTCCCCGACCACAGCTGATTGTACCTGGCCATCCTCGCTCTCTCTCGCTCTCTCGTTTCCGTGCCCGCCGGGTCTCGTGGTCGTGAGGCACCGCGTCGGTGTCGGGATCGAAGGAGCCCGGGTGGCCGTCAGAGGGACGGGACGGGACGGGTGAAGACATGGCGGGCGGACACGAGTAACCTCAACACCAGCAGAGTGTGTGTTTGCGTCGAGGGGGGGAAATCCTGCAGGCTTTTATGGCAGCATTGTTTCTCTGGATGGATTTCTTTGTAGATTTTATCTCTCTGCACTGCCCCCCAGAAACAGCTTTATAGTATGTTCCAGAAATATGAGTGTTCACACGCTTGTGTTAATTTAGTTTCCCTCCAGGAAGAATTTCCTTGGGGAAATATTTATGCTTTTAAATAATGCTCTGCTGTTTTTCTGTCTGGAGGCTTGTGTCGTGTTATCAGCTTCTAACGCTGTCGCCCCTTTTTAAAACTCTTCCACTTTTTTTTATTCATGTTCGTCTGTTTGGGGGTTATTTAGTTTGACCTTTCCTTCAAGCATCGAATATCCAAAAGCAGCTCACTTGCCGCCAAAATCTTGTTTACGAAATGAAATGAAATGAGAAACATCTCCACGAAGAACCAAGAATTGGTCTCACTCGTCGGGTCGTGAAACTCGACCTCTTCCGCCTGGCACTCCAACGGTCTTTAACAAAGTTAAAAACACTTGAACCCACGTTGGACGAGTCTCGAGTTAGAACCCGCGACACCAATACCAATCAAGAGCGCCAGCAGGCATTTATTTAAGTGATGCTCAAACAGCGAGTCTGCCCCATGAGCGCTCCATTATACTCTCATATTGCCCTTTTTCCTCCCAGCTCAATGACTGGAGCTCGTATACTTTCGCGGCCTCGGTTGCTGAAGTGTTTTTCATTAAGCAAAGTGGGTTCTTTAAACCTTTCGAGGTTGATATTTCAAACGATTTGATGGGTTGCGATTGCTTCCTGTAAGAGGCCCCGTGTTGTCCTGCAGTCGGACTCCCGTTAACCCCCATTGCAGGAATCACAAATAGAACAGAAATCCTGGAATCTTAAAACATTATAGTTTGAAAACACATTTTGGAAATCATTGCATTTTTTTTAATATATATGCCATTTTTGTTCATTGGATTTTTTCATCCATGTCAAGTTTGGAATGTAAACGTGTTATAACATCAGGCCGGGTAAAGCCCGCTAGCTGTAAAGTCACAATATATTGCATTAACCACCGCAAGTGGATTTCATTTTTTCTTTTCTTTTTTTAAACAAACAAACAAAATTCTTACTTTAAATGTCCCTACAATTCCCCACAGGTGTCGAGTACTGTGTGCACTGGCTGGTAATGGGGCCACACTGGTTGTGTTAGCTGTTAGTTTCTAGCATATCGTCAATACCGTGTGTATATATATATATATATCTCACAGAATGCGCTCCGGGGGGGGGACGGGGGACAGCAGCTTTGCTCAGACAGCCCAGCAGGATTGAGTGTTGTGGGATGAGCGTTCTTCTGTCTTTGCAACTTGCTAATTAGTCCCATTTGCAGCACCCGCCCGGCCCGTAGCGCAGGGTGACTTTGACAAAGTGCCGGGGCTGAAATACACTCCGCACTGCAATACTGCACTAGCGATTAAGTGGCACGGGGCTAATGGTCAGGTGGGGGTGTGTGAGGGGGGGGGGCTAGCATCCTGCCTTACTCTCGTCCAACAAGTCTCCTTCCTCCCGTTCTTAATCCCAAATTGAATCTGCAAGGTGCCCTTGGGGAAAAGTACTTAATCCCGAAGAGCTCCAATAACTTCGAAGCACTACATAATGTCGGCAAAATACACGAGTTGGCCGCGCCCGAAGGTGCTCGGGTCGAGTCTGCGTTTTTGTAATGTATATTGATTGATTCCCCCGTGGTTGTAGTTTGAAGGTGAGGCTGAGGCGGTAAATGCTGTCACGGACCGCGTCCCTAATTGATGGCGGGCTCGGGGAGGTTGGAGCAGCTGCCTCCGGGCCACGCGCACCTCGGGCGCCACAGGGCGAGGGCTTTGGAGACAATTATCCCGGCGCGCATTAACGAGAGGGGGGTTTGGTTAGGAGAAAAATGCCAGGTGGATTAATTAGACTCCGAAAGGGGTTCGTTGGAGGCGGGACATCCGAATGTGACGGGGGGGGGCGCCCGGGTGGGAGGAGCCTCCGCGGGGAATCGAAATAGTCTCAAATAAAGGGAAAAGGCCCGGTCCGATCCTCACCTGTGAGGGTCCGTGCACTGTGTGTTCCGTACCTGCGGAGGTGCGCTCCGCCGTGGAGCCGCAAACCCTCCGGGCTCAAGGCTGGGGATAAATCTCGCCGTCCCTCGTACGGCGGGGACACGCAATTCCTCAAATCTAATCACAAACAGCAACACAGGTTCCCTCCCAGCGTGTCATTACTAACGAATGGACCCGGTGTTCTATAACACTCGGGGGCCCTCCCCCCTCCTACGTTGTGGCCCTCTTCACGCGGAGCAGGTACGGTGACCCGTGATTGGAGCGCGAAGCCTCCATGTGGCCCAGTAATAAACTACCTGGGCAGCAGCTTTCATCCCCTCTCGGTTTGTGTTACGGGATCCATTCTTTGCCGGTGACCCCCCCCCCCCCCCCACACACACACACACACGCACTGCACCCTTCATGTTCAAGTGTTTGTCACCTTCATCAGGAACCTCTCATGGCTGCTGCGCGGCGGAGCCAGAAGGTTCCTCCCCCCCCCAAAAAAGCCTGCGCTTTTATTTCCTCCTCCCAATACAAACGTCGAGCATCCGGGGGCCTCGGCGTCCGCGTGCAGGCAGCTGGGCGAATGCGGCGGGCCTCGCGGGAGGGTTTTCAATCATCGCCATGACACCAGCGCCGCGCGAAGTGGGGGCGCAACATCAGCGTGTGGATTAGAAGGGCGTCGCTTGGCGAGAAGTGTGTGTGTGTGTGTGTTGCTTTTTTTTTTTTTTTGTTGCTTGCTAGAATCAGGATTCATGGCATCATTAACCACGGCCAACATCTCACCAAGCCGGTGTTAAATAAGTAAATCAGCCGTTCATTTGTCTCGCTGCCAGCTCAACCTCTTTCATTTTTGGGAGCCGTCCTCTTTATTACAATCCAACCATCATCCTCCCTCGCCTCTCTCTCTCTCTCTCTCTCTGTCTCTCTCTCACATGTTTGAAAAGGTTCCTCTTTCTGGTCCAGTGTTGTATGGAAAAAAGAAGAGAGCGTGTTTCTTTTGTTCTCTTTGGGTCCGACTGGTATTAAAGGATTCTGGTGATTCTCAGGTAAACAGGGTTCACAGGTAGCGGTGGTGCTCTCTAATTGGCTACGGGGGGAAGGGGGGGGGGGGGGGGGGTCGCACCGCGCGAGAGCGCGTCAGAGAAGCGGTAAAAGGAGATAATCGAAGCGGGTCCACGTCTCCCAGGATGCATTCTCTGAAACCTCGAGCCGAAGAAGAAAGAAACAAATGACGTGTTTTTGACTCTGTCGTCGGGAGAGAAAAGCAGCCTTGTCCCCCCCCCCCCCCCCCTCCCCACCCCCCCACACTGCTGCAGAACAACATCCCACCGTTCATTATTTGATGCAGGACTGAAATGGCATGTTTTGCAGAGCAACAGCAAAAGATTATTGCTTTATTGACCACCGTCGTCCCGACGTAAGCCCTCGGGCAGCGGCTTTGGAAAGAAAGAAGGTGGACGAGCCGCCATGGTTTAGCTAACTGAGCCATTTAGTTACAGCAGCCAATAACAATTTTCAGCTGGAGGGACTGTAATGACATTAATAAAGGATGGCAGGGAGAGAAAATTAAACACTTAATGGAATTGTTTATTTTTCAAGTACACCCGCGGTTGACAGTCAAAAGGCATCTTCATTTTTCTCTTTGTCTTTTGACTCACTTATTGGATTTTTTTTTTCCCTCCTTTGTTCCTGGATTGAGCTTAATTGCAAATACTATGTGAGTGTGTGTGTGTGTGTGTGTGTGTGTGTGTGTGTGCTTGTACTTTTCCTATGAGAATCTGATATGAGACATTTAACCAGAATGAGGGTGAGGCCAGGCATGCAGTCGGAGGAGAGTATTGTTCTCTAACCCCCCCCCCCCCCCCCCCATCCGAGCCCCCAAATAACAGGCAGCTGTGCTCTTCACTGTGAGAACATCACGGGGCTGGACTTTAATCCACGCCTTTTTTTTAAATCAGAAACCTTTCTCTCGCTGAATCATCTGAAAAAATAAAAAAACAAGTGTTTTAATTTGTCCTCCAGAGATTGGACCTCAATTTATTTGTGGAATTTAACGGATTATGATAAAATGTTGAGGCACTAACTCCTGCCGAGAGCTCGGCTTTGATCGGCTTCGTCAGAAAGATTCGTTCATCCAGGAACTGTGTGTTTTGAGGCTTTGTGTGTTTCCTAATGAGTAATCTCACGAGTTTTAATAAGTGCCATTTCATGAATGAAAAACACAATGTGCGCTAATTCGTTTACTCTAAAAGCAGAAGGGATTTCTTCCATGCATTTCAAATGCACAGCGTTTTTTAAGAGGAAGTTGAGCTCTGGAAAACGGCGTTAATAGAAAAGGTTTCTCGAGAAGCTCTTTGTTTTTTTTACACGAGGCTGAACAGGAGCTGTTCAGCGGATGAATGCCACCCTGTCGATGCCGCCGCTGTCACTTCTCTGATCCGTTTTTTTTTTTTTTTTTAATATTTCCCCTGGCGGCTGAAATGCCCCCCCCCCGCCCCTGCATGTGCTCTCCTCTCTGACAGCTTCTTTAACATTGACCGCGTGGCGCGTCCCTCTCTGAAGCCGCTCGGGAGTGACGCCGCGTTTCAGGGCCCCCCCAAAGAGGCTCATTGGTGCCGGACATCCAGCCAATAACCTCAGTGCAAACTTCTAAATGCGTTAAGTGGGTTGTCAACTCGCAGGTAGATGTAGCTTTGTGTGCTTTTGTATTAAAAATCAATACTTTCGGGGGGGTTGGAGGCATTTAAAAAGCTGTGCAACAAAACTAATTTACAGGCGAATGTAATTCAAGGATAACTATTATTCCCTATTGTTGTGATTCTATTGTGGAAAGATTGTAGAGCTCCATGAATTTAAAAATCCTTAAAAAAAAAAAAAATTTAAAACGAAAAAAATATTTTCAACTCTGACATATTCCCTCATGGATGACTGAATCATTTCAAAAATAATAAGCTATTGCTGGTAAATCCTTTGTTGCAAAATCGGGAGAAAATGATCATTCTTTTTCATTTTTAAAATGCTTCATAAATGATGGAACAGATTCCTGAGACAAACACACAAATAAATAAATAAATAACACAAACCGGACAGAATAACAAAATACAGCACATGTATGATTATTGTTGGGTATCCACTATGGAATATATGTTAAATAGCATGTTTGAAGTCAGCTAATCCCCCCCCCCCCCCCCCCTCCCTCGCAGGCGTCATCAGGACGGCGCTGCCCAACATGGACCGGGAGACCAGGGACCAGTACGTGCTCGTCATCCAGGCCAAAGACATGGTGGGCCAGATGGGCGGCCTCTCCGGCACCACCTCCGTCACCGTCACGCTCACCGACGTCAACGACAACCCGCCCCGCTTCACCCACAGTGAGCCCCCCCCCCCGCCGTGAACACTCACACACACTGCAGCGTGGGCCGGGTGGTCGGTACCTGCGGCCTCCTGCGTTTGCTGTGTGGTGAATAAAAGTTCAACAGGAAAAAGGCCCGTTTGAAGCCAGACGCGCTCATCAAAGCGGTCCAACTGCCACCCGGGCACAAATTCTCTCTTTATCGCCGCGAACCCTCTCCTGAAAGGGAAAAAAGGCACCTTCCTGCAAGGTGTGCAGAGCTTGGGGGGGGTTCGACACCGGGATCAATCGGGGCGCCGTTCTCTTTTTGTCCGTTTGTTGTCGGCCTGTTTTTTAACGCGCTGCAAATGGTTTCCGGGCTCGGCTTTGAGACTCAAAGGCGTGCGGCGCTTCTCGTGATAATCCCAAAAGCGCCGAAGCAGAGGCAATTCGCTGGTCCCCCCCCCCCACCTCCATCCCGGGGGGGGAGAAAGGATCAGGTTCTAGTCATCAATGGCGTTTTATTGGTGTCACGTTGGACGGTTCCGTTGCGCTCACAGGGGTCACAGGTCAGAATCCGTAGAATCAGTGGAGCTGGTGTAGAGTCCAGTGGCTTTGGAGCTGGTCCTTGGACGAGGCGAAAGGAGAGAAGCCAAGGTTGGCGTGCGTGAGCGCACAGGGAGGGGTGGAGGGAGGGAGGGGGCGGGGGGGGGTTTATGTGCATGGGGGCAAATCGGAGGGAGGAAAGCAATTCTTCGCTCTTTTAAAGAGCTTCTATTCCACGGCAAATTAAAAAGCCATTATAAAGATTACATGGCGGCAAACAATGTCAGGCAGATTAGCATTTAGACGGTGGCTGAGGGAGACACTGTAAGGAACACGGAAAGGTCTGGTAATGAGCTCTGCCGTGGTGATTGGGTAGATTATGATTATGAATATGATTCCCTTCTTTATTCTTATAAGAGTGCTTTAAACCCAAAGGGTCAGACAGAAAGCCGAGGGAACACAATGGAGAGTTTTTGAGTAATAGAATCCTCGAGTGGACATTTCATCCCATGGAAGATACCGAAAGGACCTTTAGCATCAGTCTTTTTAAAATTCCCTTTCTATTTTGGTCTCGGGGTAAGCCATTACATCAAGGCAGCATTAAGGGAGCTTTACAATATGCTAAATATTCTTTTCCAGCTGTAAAATGGTCTTCGCTTTTTATCCAACTCGCACATCGGATTCTCCACTGCTGCACGAAGCAAACCGCTTCATTCCCTGTGTGTCACAACTGCTGCTGTCTGTCTGTCTGTCTGTCTGTCTGTCTGTCTGTCTGTCTGTCTGTCTGTCTGCGTTACGCAACATGAATTTATTGAGGAGCCACACAGCTGAATCAAAGCTGAAGGGGGTATACAAAAAAAAAAGCTATCTGAGCTGCTTGAAGGTGAGTTGGTGGTGAAATAAGCACATCCATTACCGGCATCCGCTGCTGTCCTCCCTCCCCCCAGAAAACTATCTGCACGCGGTGCCGGAGTCGCTGCCGCTGCGATCCGTCGTGGCCAGAATCAAAGCGGCCGACGCGGACGTCGGCTCCAACGCCGAGATGGACTACAGGATCATGGACGGCGACGGGCCCGGCGTGTTCAACATAACGACCGACGAGAGCACGCAGGACGGGGTCATCGTTCTCCTCAAGGTACCCGGAGCCCGTGTGTGGTATTTCTCTTCCTTACAAAGAGATATTACATCATATATTTTAAAAAGCACCAAATGTGAATTAATCAATAGCTTGTAAAAGCCCCCAACTAATTCATAAATACCATTTTCCACCTGTTAGAGCAACATTTTCTGTGGGGAACTTACCTAGCCTTTTTTTATTTCCAGCAGAAACTACATATTTGTGACTAAATGTTTGAAGTATTGGGAGGACTGAGCAGGGCTGAGTGCACAGGCAGGGTGGGGGGAGTCAGAAAGTATTAAGAGACTGCAGCTTTGTGGATTTTAGTCTTTTCATGGGATTTGGCACCATGAAAAAAATATCTACGAGCTCTGTGAATTCTCCCTTTTTGGATCGGCGGCGTATATTGGACGGCCTGTACAGCGCTGGAGGGAGATTGGCGTTCCAGGAAAAATAATGACTGTTTTCTCAGGTCATAACAAACGGAGTGAGATGATAATAAAGGCATTTCAGCTTCTCTTCGCCGTCTTTTAGGCCATCAGATTAAGTGATGTTCACTAATGGCGAATCGGCATTGACTCGCACGTGGATCGAAGTTTGCATCCCGTTGGTCGCTCCAGCAAAACAACATAGAGATTTAAAAAAAAAAAAAAAAACCTCAATGAATGACCTCATCGATAACCGCGGACTTAAATGACCAATCTGACGTTGAGCGCGTCACATGTCTCGCTGGTCTTTTTGTGGGAGAGTCGGAGGCGTTTTGTGGCCGGTTCTGCAACAAACTCAGACGGCTCCAACCCCGCTGGGGGATGAACGTGTCAAATCAACGTCCTTCTGCAGTGTATTATCAGTCGGGGGGGGGGTTCGATAAGCTGGACAAAATGACTAGAAACGTCCCGGCAGCTTTTATTTCTCTCTCCCCTTGTCACCACGTCGTCCGCCTTCGATCGACGTCGAGAACCACAAAGACCAGCTGAGACGCTCTTACATTGATGAGGAGAGTGGACATCTTACACCCATGTTGTCCATTCTGCCCCCCCCCCCCTCCTCCACCCCCCACAGCCTCTGGACTTTGAAACGAAGAGCACCTTCTCCCTGAGAATCGAGGCTACCAACAGGAACATTGACTCCAACTTCCTGAGCGCCGGGCCGTTCAGCGACACGGCGTCCGTCCGGGTGACCGTGGAGGACGTGAACGAGCCGCCCGTCTTCTCGCCGCCGCTCAGCAGGATGGTCGTCTCGGAGGACGCCCGGGTGGGCACCTCCATCGGCAAAGTCTCCGCCCACGACCCGGACAGCTCCGGCAACGCCATCAGGTAACCCCCCCCCCCCCCGTCCGCAGCGCGCCCCGCGGCTCCGACACTCCGAGCTGTTTGTTAACCAACAAGTGAAATCTCCCAGAATCCCCAGAACGAAGCGTGTTCGTGTTCTGTTCAAACACTTCCACATGATCCCCCCCCCCCCCCCCCCCTGTTTGGCTGTCGCAGACACGCGGCCAGATGGCGGGGAGGGGGGGGGGGGGGCAGAGGACTGCAACACTAGCAAAAAAAAAAGTGAAATGCCATGTTGGAGAAGAGCAGTCCTTCAGGAGGGTCCAAACAAGCACTCGTATTGCCAATCTGCGCGGCGTCGCTCTCGAGATCCCCTTCTATTTTCTGTTAATTGAATGAATATTGTGGGGTATTCATGCCTTGCTCTGTTAGGATTGTAAGTAATCTTGATCAGAAAATCAAATTACTGCACCATTGTTGCTGTAAATTGCCGCTTTTTTTTTCCCTTCCGCGACTGTTATCAGTGTCTGCAATATATTTCTCTACATCTGTTGAAATTAAAATTATTGTGGAACTAATTCAGCCACAAGAGTCAAATTACATTGCAATAATACCCTTTTGGATGTAGGCTAATTGAAGTTGTAATTTTCTCTAGAAATCCGCCTCGTTGTGTGCTGAGGGCCGACCGGAGAGAGGCCGCGCCTTGATCAACAACAAAAGGGTTTTGTGGCGTTTGTGCGGCGAAGGTCCAAGTTCCTGCCGCCATTCTGAAACTTCTACGTTTTTATCAAACGTGAACACGACTTATTGAGCTCTCTCGCTCTCCCTTTATTCACCCAAAGTGGGATTTATGTACAGTTTGACAAGGGAGACCCATCATCTCCGTGAAGAACTACTGAAATGTAAATGTAGGCCCCTTTTGGTGAGTGCGCTGTGTGTCGTCGTCTAGGTACTCCATCGACAGAAACACGGACCTGGAGCGCTTCTTCAACGTGGACGCTCTGAGCGGCCTCATCAGTTCGGCCAAGCCTCTGGACCGGGAGGCCAACTCCATCCACAACCTCACCGTCTTCGCCATCGAGACGCGTGAGTTTAACCCCCCGAAAGAACAAGTTAGCACACGTGTAACTTTAAAGCCCCCTTGGAGGACATTATTACTACATTCATTTGTAGGCGCTGTTTATGTGATTTTTGCACAATATAATAATGAATGCAAGCCCTACAAACCTTTACTTTGATAAATAATAATATTATGTAAGTTATTTAAGCCGCAATACAGTGTTCTAGTAGCATAAAGTAACCGTCTGATCATACATCTTAACCTACATATAATAGCACTAACGAGCTCAACACTGCAAGAGCTACGCCGTTTGTTTGCATGTCCTCTGCAGATTGGGTTCAGTTCTGTGCGTCGTGCGTTACGCTTTCACCAGATTCCCAAAAGGAGACGAAAATGTCCACAGGCCTGTCGACCGGATGTCACGTCATTCCGCGAGGGCAAAACCTTCCATCTCGACCTCCAGAGAAACGACAGGCCCTCCCTTGGACTCGTTTTTTTCAAACTGACTGAGGCCTTCGAGCCGTAAACCTGCCACCGCAGAGCGTTGGACGTTGGGACACTTGTCGGGTTTCACACTGCGACGCTGCTGCGTCCGACCTGTTGTCCTGCTCCGCAACGTCCGTGCAGAGGGTTGGCTCGGTTGTCGGGGGGGGGGGGGGGGGGGGAGGGGGAGGTCACTGTGGGGCTGTCGGGGAATGTTAATTCACGCACGGGACAGTCGACCTCCGCGTGTCCGTGAGCCGGTGGGGACGAGACGCTGACTAAGGGGGGGGGGCGATCTCACCCACGGGCTGAACTACGCTAACGCGACAGGAAGAAGTGCCGGCTGCCTTTCTGATTACCCCCCCCCCCCCCCCAATGGCTCCGAGGACACCGAGTGCAGTCTTTCTTCTTTTTTTCCAGTCTTTGCGTCACTTGGCTTCGATCATGCAAACACATCGGACAACAATCCACGGCACGCGACCCGACACAAGGAACCCGAGGCCTTCGGCCTTCCGGCTCCTCCGCTTCCACTTAAACACACGGTTTGAAAAGGGAAGGGTTCGTCCTCTGCTTCAAAGGGGGTTTTCTTTTTTATTTACATCTAATGCCACACTGACACACCGCCGTGCCGGATATAGCAGCAAAGAGACGGCAGCGTGTAATAATAGCCGCGGTGAAATGCCACGGCGGCCCCTCATGCGCGAGGCACCGGCCTCTGACTCACGGTGACACCGGGGGCCGTTTTCCCAGCTGGAAACATCCTTCAGTTTTTTTTTTTTTTTTTTCAGAGCGTCATCCACTGCCCCGTGCGCATCATCCCAGTGTTTACAGTAAGCAGCCTGCAGTGTGCAAGGAGCTGCAGCTACCCCCCCCCCCCCCCCGAGGCGCCGCGCCGTCCCCTTTTTTTATCGGCGGCAAATCAACCGGCACCCACGGATGTCAGCGCGGTTCGTGCCGCCGGCCTTAATCATCGTCTCGCTCTGAGACGCGGGGCCGTTTAGCCGTCAGTGCGTGGCAGCGGCGCGAAGGCGGCTCGTCCGCAGCTGGTCGGGCCCCCGGGTTGCCAGTCCCCCCCCCCCCCCCCTCCTCCTTTGAGATTAATTAGAACACAAGAGAAAAGATCAATACTCCATAAAGCGGCCAAAGCAGAGTCGAGGCAGCATGAAAGTGTTTTTTTTACCCCCCGAAAAAAGCTCTGACACCAGGACTCTCTCTTCTCTCCTTTTCTTTTTTTTCCTTCAGAGGACCCGACCCAAATTGGAAAAGGCGTCGCTCTCATCACCGTGCTGGACATAAACGATAACGCTCCGGTCTTCGCACTAGACTATGAAACCGTCCTCTGTGAAAACGCCGCGGCAGGACAGGTAAGACGCCGCCGCCGCCGCCTCCAACGCCGCCAGCTGACTCTCGAAGCCATGCAACCTCGTTCCTGTTCCTCAAAACAAGTCCACTGCGCACGTCTCCACAGCTCGAGGTCGTCCCAGGGAGAAGGCCTCATTAGCATGAGACTCATCCTCAAGATTTTATAGCAGGTGCTGTGTCATCCCTCATCGGAGATGTACCCCTCATTCCATTATGTCAAAAAGCCCACCGAATTAACGACTCCCGCCTGTGGTCTAAATCCACAATAACAACGCGACGGGAAGGATTGCTGCCCCCCCCCGCCGCGATCCGAGCGCGTAATTTAACGACCGCCGCGGCGGGACGAGAGGCAGATCACCCAAATAAATAAATAAAAAAGGGACCGGTGAGGGTTTGGCGATGTGATCCGGGGGGGGGGGGGAGAAGGAAGGGAGGAAATGAAGCTGCGGCCATGCGTGGCATTTGGCTTCATTGTTGCTAAATGACTCGTGCGTCTCCGGCGGCGATTCGTCTGCTCGTGGCATTTGGGGAAAAATACAATCAGAGGCAACGTGTAAAGGAGGCGCGTAGACCTGCATAAGTACGATTGATCAGAATGATGCATGGTATTGGAAAATGGCTATTAGGCCCTTTTTAAATATGCTATTTGCATTTATATTTCAGAGCTGTTTGTCACCGTGCTCACAGGAGGGTGAACAAATTTCATTTGGGATAATGAGAGACCGTATTTCATGTCGGCCTCCTTCTCTGTGCGCGTGATGCTTGACCACGACGTGCAGGTGAAGCTTCCCGGGTGTGTTATTTTTCTGTTTCTCCCTTTATTTGTTTTGTTCAGACCTCAAAATACAAGATTAAAAACTTTCCCGGCATAAAATTCAACCTACCTTGAGGTCTTTTGAGACATTGCTGATCTATATTTAATTAATTAGATTCTAGCCTTCGGGTGCGGAGTATTTGCTGAAATAAACATTGGCTCTACATTAGTTGCCATCATTATTGAAGAATTCCTTTCTACCGCGGCTGAATGTCTGTTCTTTTGTTAACGACGCTGCCACTTATCTTTGGATGAGCGTTGTCGCTCAGTAATATCAAATCGAGAGCATCCCTAGCAACCATCCATCACCCGTCCAACGCACCCTGGACTTTCAAGCTCAACGGATAATTTGCACATTTCTCCCCCGCCGGCGTCTGATAAATGACGCCGCGCGGGACCGATGCGACGACACTGAAACAAAGTCATTTCCAAACAATCAAACCCGGCCCCCGAGGACACGGCAACGGGGCCGCGGTCCGTGACAGCGTCATCAGCAGGAAAAGGTAGCGCGTATCGGTAATTACTCAGCCCCGGAGCCGACGGGGCGCTCGGTCAACGCCAGCCGGGGGCCCGAGCTGCGAGGGGGCCGCTCTCGGCGCAGCCGGCCAGCCGCCGCTCGGGCTGCAGGGCGCCGCATCCAAACTCCCCCTCGGCGTCGCCCTCAAAGGGGGCCGTTGTTTGTTCGAAGAGAGACGTCTCCGGTCAGGTGCGTTTGTGGCCTGTTATAAAGTGGATGAAGGATGGCAGGGATACGCGTTGAAATGAAGCGTCTTTATTCCTATTCCTCCAATCACTGAACCAGAAGAAACACATCCGACTCTATTTCACGTGCCGTGTGTTTTATATGAGATATTTCACCATATCTTACTTCTGCAGATATCATGAAAATGTTTAGTGGAGAGTTGACAAAATAAAATGTAAACTTCCTCTTCCCCTTGTTGCCGGGCAGAACCAATGTTGAGAATAGTTCTCTTACCTATTAAATCACACTCAAATACAGAGGTGCACCAGCGGGATTTCACCTTCGGTCGTAATAGATGAAATTTACACCCAAAAACACATCCGGCGCAAAGGGAGGAAGAGGGGGGGGGGGAGGGGAGTGGAGGCGGGGGTTGGCATTTGGATGCGGAGGGCGGTCTGAATGACAACGAGGTGTCTGCTGTCTCTGCGAGCCGTCGGGCTGGCGGGACTCGTGACTTGTCAGTTGTGCGCCGCCCCAGACCCCCCCGCCCCCCTTATCCCAAATTAATTCAAGTAGTGTTTGTCCGGCTGAAGCCCCTTTGTTCGCCTCCCCGTAAAGAGTGGTTAAAAACCTCCGGCGGAGGTGGAATGATAACATTTCGCCGGTTGGGGCCGGGGAGGGTTGACTGGGGGGTTGACTGCGTGGCACAGATTAACAGGGACCGCGGGGGGGCTGGGAGGGGGGGGGACCTGCCATCTTTGAGGCCTAATTAAGGCCGTCTCGTGGCACCGGCTCTCTCCAGAGATGCCACTCGTTACGGATCACTGCTGCGTCTGTCTTCCGCCATGATGCTAATTGATATTATGATGGGGTGGAACAGGGCAGGGGCAGTGTGGGGGAGGGAGGGGGGGCGGGGGGGGGTTGGGTCATGTTGTGCAATCACTTCAGTGTAACCATTACACACGTGATTGGACTTGGCATTCCGTGGCCCCGCCCTCAGCATCCCGGAGGAGAGCCAGCGTCCTCCTGAGGCCCCGTGGAGGAGGAGCCGGGTTCTGGTACCGCTTCACCTGGTTAATAGCACGTAGCGTGTTAGAACCGCTCCGTGAGGACTTCATGTACCTGCCCTGTGATGTGGAAACTTGACTCGACACCTCCTAAAGCGAAGCCTCGGCTGTCAGCGTCCGTCGCACGGACCCCACAGACACCTTCACGCCTCCAGTCCTTCATCCAAATGATCAGTTCATCACGAGTGTTGCATCCAGGTGGGGGACGAAAGATTAGTGCGCTCTGAACATGGGGGGGGGGGGAAAGGTCAACTCGGACGCCACCAGATCGCTCCGTCCCCATTTGTGAGGGCGAACCGGTTGAACGATGACGCGCCCGCTGACTGCTTTGTGTGATGACAGCGGGGGGCGGGGGGGATGAGGGGGGGGAGACAGGTGTGTGCGGGTGCTGTTGATCCACTGCTGCACAAAGTCACCGGGTGTCACACGGGTGATGTTTGGGTCGTCGACGTCAACGGAAGGGTGTGAAAAACGCAGGATCACCTCCCCCACCCCCCATTTCTCTCTCCTGCAGCTGGCGCCATGGCAACGCGTGCCGCCCATTTGATGCGATGCTCATTGTAAATCCATTTGAGTTTTATTTTGCTGGCTTCACTCTTTTGCTTTTTGACAAATGTTGATAATTACAGTTTTCAGATCATGTTAAACACACTGCACATTTTGGAGTAGTTAAAGGAGTGTTTTTTTTTTTTAATGCAGGAGGGGAACGTATTATTCCAGCTCGTTATCCCTCCGGTTTCTCACACAAACCGAAGCCTCTGTGTCTGGCCGTGCTGCATTAGCCGACATCTCTCTCCCCTCGTTACGAGGGGGGGGGGGGGGGCGGCGTCTCTCCCCCGGCGCGGCGCAGACGCACACCGCCGCTCACAGGCGCCGTCGTGGCGTTTCACTTAAGATGCCTCCCGGTGTTCTGGTAATAATTAGACTGCGCGGACGCCCAAATTACTGGACCTGAAGTCTCGAAGACACGGACTCGGGAGTCGATGGCGTCGGATCAACGGCGGCGGAGTTTGTGCTTTGTCTCGCGGTGAAGAATATTCTCGTTCATTTCCTTTCACTTAAATGTTCTAAAACTGCTCCTCGAACAGTCTGATTAAAATAGCTTCGTTTTAAACTTTAGTGCCTGATGTTTGTGTGCGTCGGATCATCAAATAAATACACAAGACGCACAAAATCGGTGCAAGCATTCACCACCGCGGGGGGGTTCTTGGCTTTTCTAAAGATCCTCTCTAATCAACCTACTGCTGTCAAATTCAATTTTTGCAGTTTGCGAGCCGAGCTTGATTTTTGTCAATCAAGATCGTCGCGGCGCTGAGCGGGAAAAGGACGCGCCGCCCGCTGCCGGATCGAATCGCCGCCGCCGCCTGCGATGTGGACTCGCGGGGTTGGCATCAGAGCCCGGGTCAATAATTCGGATCGTTGCTTATACCTCGGCCTCGGCGTGTATACGTCGGCTGATAAGAAAATGAAAAACACACAAGAACACAAATGCCAAACTGGAATTGAGGTTAAATGAGGTCAGAAGGAGTACAGTTACAAAGCAGTGAGAAATGTCCTTCTATACAATTTGAATAGAAAAGAATCCGTTAACTGTCGCAGAGCGGGGTCAGAAGTTGAAAACAAAAAGTACTTTAATAAATCAAAATGCTTGGGGGGGTCAAAGGTCAGACAAAGACCAGGAAGTCACAAGCAGACGCTTCAGGAAAGACAAGAGACACACACACGCTCCTCGAAGACACCGGGAAGGTGCAGCTGATTGGACATGATCACAGGGGACGACAGGACAAGGCAGGGGAAGTTTTACAAAATCAAACAGGAAACAAACCCAAACCGTCACAGTTAACTCTCTTATTTGTTCACATATTCCTTAGAGATCTCGGATTTTTAGCTGGTGCTTAGTTTTAAAGTCACAAATGTTTTGGGACTGCACTGGGTGCCCGCATGCCTTCAGCACACAGCGGCGGCTTCTGATGGTCGTTTGCACGTCCTCCTCCAAAAAGCCAGAGACACCTTTGTCCTTTTTCACATCCTCTTTGATCTGATGTGCGGCCGATTTGTGAACTTTAAAAACCCCCCCCAAAAAACCCTGTGATTCGGTGATTCATGGGCCTCCTCGGTCTTTGCTTGCGACAGGCACCAGTCTGCCGCTGCCGTTAATGTCTTTCCGTCGGAATTTATGTCTACACCCATGCCCCCCCCCCCCCCCCCCCCCCACCTGCTGTCTGCCGCTCAAGCCATTAGAGAACCCCCCCCCCCGTTCTCTGGAACGCCTTTGCATCAGAGCGCCTCTAATGAAAGGCGCCGTACATTACGCAGCGTGTGATTCAAGGGTGATTTACAGTCCCTTCCCCCAGCGGGAGGAAACGGAACCTTACCAGAGATAAGCTCCCAACTCATCTGCGACGTTCAAAGGACATCTCAAAAAGGGGGGGGGGGGGGGCGTTGACATTGTGCGCGGGATTCATCAGATGTGAGATTTCCACGAGAGAGTGAGAGGTGCGTTTGAGTTATTGTGAACCCGGGATCAGTGGCAGCTTTCGTGATATGCAGATGCACACACGCACACACACATGCACACTGGGTGCTCAGCGGCGGCGTCACACAGACCTGCGTGTGCATGCACAGACACCCCCGGGTGCAACCTCTGCCATGGCAGCCGGGAAGCAGGACCTTGTGATTCATTCTGCTGATGAAAGAGCACCTGTTTTTTTATTTTTTATTTTATTTTGGGGTCAAATATTTATGAATTTCACCCCCCCCCCTACCCCCGCCTGCCAGTTTTAATTATGGGCAGGTCGTCGTTTGCCACCTACACCTGACAGCGTGTAACCAGCAGCATTTACTCACAGCTGACAAACGATCATCCACCGATGGATCATTCTTCATCATATTTTTTTTTTTTTTTTTGAGGCGGCCTGCGAGACGTGATAATTCGGCGCGAGTCCCTTTGGATCCCGTCCGCCGGTGCGAGTAGCTCGCCCTTTGACGTCCGCGGCCATCGTCCCGCGTGGCGCCGGTCACACCTCCCTCCCCTTCGTCTCCTTCTCGCTGCACAGCTGAGCGCGGCGTCCGATTGTGTGTGTTTGGGGGGGGAAACAGCGCGTTTGGTGTTGGCGAAGAAAAAGATTACAGCGCGCGCTGGTGGGCGTAAATAAATTGGGTTATTTGGTGGTTTTCATCTCCTGAATTATTCATAGACGTCGGCGCTGCGGTGCGGCCGAAGGGAGGAGGACTCGGTGCGGCCCGAGGAGTCCGAGAGGCAAAAAGAAAGAGTCCCAAACCAAACGGCTTTCGCTTGGTTTTACCTGGAAGATGTCACTTCCACACGTGTGGCAGTGAAAGCGTCTCCTGACCCGGGCAGGTGGTTGTGACTTTGGACGTTAGAGGTTGGAAGACCTTTTGTAATGTGACTTCCACCACCCCGGCAGGTTTTAGTTTGACCAATTCCCAAAGAATCTGAGAAAAGGCCCATTTAAAGGTGGAAATTATTAAATCGTGTCAGTAATTCCATTTAATCCGTTGTCCTTGTTGTATATTTCTGGACTCTTCTCACTGAAAGGGAGTGGATCTCCTCGTGCGTGTGTCCAAAACGGAAAATACTTCCAACGAGGCAGCGATGGCTCATAGAAGGCCACAAAAAAAAAAAAAAGGGTGTGTGGTGAATATGTGTTGTGTTCATGTTTAGATGCTCGTCTCCCATCAAAGGGCAGAAAACCAAATCGATAAAAGGGAGAAAAGTGAATGCGGATTGTTATCACTGTTCCTCATTGTGACCTCACTTCACAAAGGTTTGAAGAAAAAAAAAAAAAAAGAATTCTTGCCATTGCCTGAAGGAACTATGTAATGCAAAAAAAAAAAAAAAAATCCATAATCCTTTTCCATTATTTCACTAAATGGATGTTTCGGTCCGAGGTGTGTGAGGGAGGGGGGGGGGGGGGGGGAAGGGGGGGGACAAAGAACTGTTGCCTGGACAATAACTTTCTTCAGATGAAATCACCTCCCCAAAGAAAACCACTTGTTCCCTAAGAGGCTGCCAAATAAGCTCTTACTGTCAAATCCTTTCCATCCGTCACAATCCACTCCACACGCCGTCGCTTCGGCTCCCACCCCCCCCACCCCCCCCCCCCGCGCAGAGATTGCCGCTTAATCTGCCGCTTAATCTGCCGCCCTTCTTCCTTCTCACCTGTGCTCCTCAGGTGATCCAGACCGTCAGCGCCGTGGACAAGGACGAACCTCCGAGCGGCCACCGCTTCTACTTCGCCCTCGCCGCCGCCGTCGCCGGCAACCCCAACTTCACCCTGCGGGACAACAAAGGTGAGGCTCCGCCCCAAACTTTAGCTCCCCGGTGACGTCGAAGTGTTGGAATGATCTGCTGGGAATGATCTGCTGGGAATGAATGGGGGGGGGGGAAAAGCCTGATAATACGAAAAAAAAACAAAAAAAAACACAGGAGCTGGGTTTTACCACCAACCGCTCTGTCACCAATTATGAACGTTGCTCCTGGTCAAAGACCCCCCCCCCCGTTGCTGGTTGCAGGTCGGGCTCGTCTCTACTTGCTGCTCTCTCCCTCCCCATCGAGCCCCGAAATCAGGACACGTTCTCCCACCTCGATCTCGCTCAGGAGGAGGAGAGCGACCGGGGGGGGGGGCAAAATGAAACACGTACTTCTGCCGTGACAATGCCCCACCACCCCCCACCCCCACACGTCCCCTCCCTCTCTCTCTGCTCCTCTGCTGCATCAAAACTGAATGCAAAAGAAGAAAATGCAGAAGAAGAACTCTGACCTCAGCGCGCAGCCTCGGGAGCCCGCCTTTGTAACCGTGAAGGCCAGTGGGGGGTGGGGGGTCGGGGGGGACAAAACTTTGCAAGACATGTTAAAAAGGTGTAGTAGTGAAGTATTTTTCTCTTATATACCTCAGTATTTCTACACTGTGGCGCTTCTATGTCTGCGTAGTTATAGCCCTACAGAAGGGTAACACACAATATTATATTGGATAATAAGTGTTTTTTTTACCATCACAATACGTTTATCGACACATTTTCAAAGGCGAGACATTTTCTGCTGATTTGTCTGATGTGGCGCCGACACGAGAGCTCTTCTCTGTGTTCATTTTTACTCTATTCTTAGACTCTAAAGAGCAATCTGAGTATCGACGGATATGAGCACACAAAGGATTTATTTTTTTTTCTTCAAGGTTAAATCTACATTCCTGTAGTCTGACGGCTCAATTTAAAGTGCATTTCAATCTATTGAAGTCACAAAAAGGCTTTATTTTTCTCTTTTCGTTGCACATAGTTCCGCCTTCTTTCTCTCACATACAGGTTTTTTTTTTAACCATCAAACCAACGCCGTTATTAGCCAACAGGTGGTCGCGAGCAGGGAGAGACGCCGCCGAGTGTCACGTAATGAAGTGTGTTAATTGACACCATCTGCCGGCGAGAGCGCCGTGAAATCATTCCAGACGGCGCCCGAAAGCGCGGCGCTCATCGGGCCGGGAGGACGCCAGGCCTCCCGCTGGTCACATGTGCGCCGGTGTCACCTGACGCCAAGGAACCTCGACAAACCTAACCGATTAACTACTCCTCCCCCCCCCCCCCCTTCCCCCCCCTCTGCAGACAACACGGCCTCCGTGCTGACCAGGCGAGGCGGGTTCCGGAGGCGGGAGCAGGCCGCGTACCGGCTGCCGGTTGTGATCGTGGACAGCGGGAGCCCCGCCCTCAGCAGCACCAACGCGCTGTCGGTGCGCGTGTGCGACTGCGACTCGGACGGCGTGGCCCTGTCCTGCGGCGCCGTGGCCTACACGGCCACCGGCCTGAGCACCGGCGCCCTGGTGGCGATCCTGGGCTGCATCATCACGCTCCTGGGTAAGATCCTGTGTAGGGTGGGTGGGGGGGGGGGGGGGGGTCAGGGGTAACGGCTTCATTCATTCATCGTTACATTTGGCTCAACAAAACAACCGGGTGTTTGGTCACAGCAAAGTTTCCAGTAGTACTTCACGCGATGCTCGAGTGCAGCACAAGGTACCACAGAACTGCTCGATGCTTCCCTCAGAAGTAACAGGTGTTTGTGAACATGTGGATTATCCGAGCTGCTGAAAAGGGGGCCGCCGCATGCCAGAAAGCACCAAAACAAACGCTGTCATGCAAATGGCAGATATGCATTAGCAGCGGGGAAGGCAGGACAGAGTTATGGACAGCGAGCGAAACGAAACAGCAATTGGCGTCTGTTCTGATGTCTCAGAAGGTTGTTCTTATGACAAAAGTTGGATTTCTACATATTCCAGCCATTCACCCATATAATATAACTATGGATGAAATCAATGGAATGTCTTAAGATCACGTGACAACGGATGTTGGATGCGAGCCCTACCCTGCAGGAATGCTCTCGCCCCCCCCCCCCCCACCCCCCCCCCCCCTCGTCCCACTCAGTGCACAGTTTGCAAATCAGAAGAATGTGCAGGTCATCAGAGCCGACCTCTGCAGTCTGATGCGGCTCGAGGGCAACCTCTGCGGTTCAGATTAAGCTGCGATTTGGTAAGTGCGCCGATGTTAAATATGTGCTGCGCTATAGAAAAGCCCGCTCACCTCAGTGTTTACAACCCATTCACACTCATCTGTGCTGTTAGTCATTATGCGGGTCCTTGAAGAAGTGTGTGTGTGTTTGTGTGTGTGTTTGTGTGAGAGAAGCTTCGCTAAAACACACAGTTGCATTCGGAGGTCCTGCACATGTCAAACTTGCAGGGAGATGTGCTCCCCTCGCATTTCCTCTTTGGGTGAGTACGGGTGACCCCGGTCAGCCGGCTCTGAATAGCTGCCCGGGTTTTTTTTTTTTTTTACAAAGAAAACACCAGTGAAATCGCTCCAACGCCATCAATTAGAGTCTGCAAACCGGGCCTCGCTGGAGCCTTTTTATTGTAATGTTTGACCTGGATTGCATTTCAAGATATTTATTTTCGAGATTTGTCCGATAGTCGCTCCAGCTGAGATGGTATCAATCGAAATGTATTTTCATAAGAATACATTCACTTGATTGGTCACTTCATCATAAGGATCTTTATTATGCTTAAATCTTTATTAAAAAGCATTGCCAGTTAATTTAATGTGTGAGTAGTGAAGGAAAGTAGTGCCTGAAGGCCGCCCGAGTCGGTGATGAGATTTGAGGTGATTCTGGTGCTTCTTTCCTCCTGATGTGCTCTTATAGACTTGAATATTTTGTGGAGGTCACAGGAATGGTGCATTCTGGGGTTTGGCTCTCTGTAACCGCTCATCAAACCCACAGGAAGACGTGTCAGTCCCCCCCCCCCCTCCCCTCCCTCTACTGTGATCCTCCTTGATGCGCTTCCATCAAGATCTCTTCCAATCTGTAGGCAGCGACTGGGGGGGCCGTGATTGGTTGCGATTGGACCATATGAAATATGAAATATAAAGGTATCCAGAAAAACACATTTTAATTATTCGATTTAATTCATCTGCTGCTGGGTAGCTAAACATATAAGGATGTGTCACAAAGTTTGTGATGTATGGTTTAAATTTTCTGAAAGTATAAAGTAACATGAAAATGGAAATTCTGCCAGTCGTATCTAAGAAGTCGGGTTCAAAGCCGCGGTCCGAGTGCCGCCACTCCTCCTCCTCCTCCTCCTCCTTCTCCTCCTCCCCCTCCTCCTCCTCCTCCTCTCGCTGGCTTTGAGGGACTCACGCGGGTCCTGCGTGGTGTGCAGTTAGCTCCGGCTGCATGCTCCTAAGCCAAGTGGTCATTAATCATAAGTTGATATTTTTAGATTTAATTACAGAGTTTGTCCCCTGCTCTTTGCAGTAATACGTCTGAAAAGTACTGAGTACAAAACTCCTTTTGTTTTGTTTTTTTTGTTGTGGCTGTAAATGTCATCTAAACCCTTTTTTTAATGGTAGGATCACTTGGGGATGATGCACCCAAAGTACTGAGGCAATCATTATCTTGTTAAGATCCAGTGGCATTTCTCCCCCCCCCCCCCGGGTGCATGTCAGGTAGGGCCCAATCCTCCAGAGGACCAATTAGGACATCACGTAGCACTCTAAATCTCCAGACAGTATGTTATGTCTGAGTTGTGCTTATTCTATGAATCTTTATTTCTATACAGCTGCCTCTAATTCCACTTTCTGTGTCCCGAAGCGACCCCCCCTCCCTCCGTTTGTGTGTTTACGAGTTCATATTCAGACTCATTGATTCTTCCACGGCAGAACTTTAAGCTTCATTGTGGACATCGGAAACCTTCGCATTTGTTTGTTCAAGCGGTGCAATTATTTGCTGTCACACTGGATGAGATGCACTTTAACAATAAAGGGAAAAAAGGAGAGGATTTTTTTTTTAAGCGAATCAATTAAGAGCAGATTTGTCTTCATAACGACAGCTCGGCAGACGCTAAACAGACCTCTTGTAAGGGAGTTGTGAGAAGAAGAGAAAAAAAACCGCCAACAGCTTGCAGAAGGATACTTGGAACAACAGCAACACAACAACAAAAAAAAGACACTAAAGACACAGGGGAACGTCGTCGGGACAGAAAGGCAAGTGTGACGGATAACATCTGCACAAACAAAGAAACAATGGGAGCCGCTTGAATCATGCAGCAAACATACAGATAAAGAAGCCAATAACACGGAGGATTTGTGTTTGCACGTTGTGATTGTTTTCTCTGCCCGTCAACAGCTTCTGGTGCAGAACGCATTTCGTTGCAGTGTAATTTATGCAGAGCGCTGATATAGTTCATCGTGACGAGGACACCTTTATTCCTGCCGGATCTCATCTTCCGCTTCGGTTTCTGTGGTTTCAAATTCTCAAAGTCAGTGAGTAACCAAAGCTAAACGTCATCATTTGGTTAAAAATAGGCTAATTGGATTTCATTTTAAACATTTTCAATTAATCAATTCATTGAGAAAATTATCTTCAGATTAGTCCATAGTGAAAATCTTGTGGCTCTGAATTCAACGTAATAATGTTGGTTGGTACTTCTAAATGTTTCAGAAAAACTAAGATCACTAAATTGCACGTAAGTTATGTCTCAATGATTTGGACATGACCCCCCCCCCCCCCCTCATGTTGTTTTACATGTGCAGCAGGTATTAAACAGCAGGAAACGAAATACGCATCAAATCAAGCTCCCGCCCCTTTTGAACCAGTTAGAAGAGCTCAAAGACAAACACAAATACAGGAATTTCTCAGAACCAAAACAAATCTTTTTTTTTTTACATTACTAACTAAAAAAATAGCTTTTCTGGGCCCTTATTGTTCTTTTTTTCTTTTTTTTTTTTACAACAGAGAAAATGATGACACTTGTACAAACATGGTCCTCCCTGCAGACCGCTGCGGATTGATACCTCTCGCAGGAAGGAGACACCGAATGAATGAATAATCGGTCCACATTCTCTGGAATCGCGTGGAGAAAACAATCCTCTAATGAGTGCATGCACTGATGCATGCTGGGAGGAAAAGGGCAGCGCGGAAAACTCACCTTGTTCAGTATTGATTGTGCCGAGTAGATCATTTAAACAATTCAATTTCAGCAAAAAGCCTTCATGACTCCAAGCTGATGTCCTTTTTTTCCCGTTATTTGGTGTACAGCATCAGTAAGTGTGTGTGTGTGTGTGTGTGTGTGTGTGTGCTCACCTGTCTGAGGGCTGGAAATCATTTCTTACAGGACCCTCGGTACCCGACACGGACCCGGCTATTTGTATGCCCGGCCATCCACCTGCTCGTCCTCCCACGGCGGGATTGGATGCCCCCCCAACCCCCCCCCACCCCCCCCCCTACCGCCCACGGCGTCTAGGCATTAAACCCCTTAAAGAGCTTTGCTGGAAAGCGCTGAGAATATTCTATTTCAATGTGTCACTTTGTAATTCACTTTACAGAATCCAATGGAGTTCACAACGACGTGAAGGTTGTGGAATTAAAGGAAACGACCCCCCCCCCCCCACCCCCACCGGAGGGTTCGTTCTGTCTTGAGAGCGCCGTGGGGTTTTATTTATTTTTTTTATTAGTCGAGCCGGACCGGAGGAACCGTTCCAAGTGTTTTACAAAAGAAAACTGCCCACAGAGGCCTAGCCATTCATCTCCTGCTGCCCTTCCATGTGACACATCCCCCCCACACCCCACTACCCTCCATCTCTTCCATTTGCTCCCTTATTAGAGGATGTGAAGTAGTGTTTGAATTTCGGCTCGTGGGCTTCTCTCTGGCTCGAGGAGGAAGAGGAGGAGGAGGAAGGGGAGGAGGAGGAGGAGAGTTATGGCGCGCGGAGCGATCCTTCACTGGCATCAGCTCGACAGTGACGGATTGAGCGTCATTAGACATTTGCCAGTTTGCTTGGGCGTAGAGTTATTTTCAGCAATAACGTATGGCTGAGGGAACGGGGGGGGGAGGAGAGGAGGAGAGGATGGGGAGGGGGGGGGGTGAGATCTCAGGAGGACACAGATTTGGTGGAGTTTTGTCTTGAAGCCAAATGTAGGTGGTGTAAACCACAGAGGGGCCCAGCGGATTCAATTACAGGGTTTTTGCAGTCGATGCCCCCCCCCCCCCCCCCCTCCACATCCCAAAAAACGCCATCGAGTCTCCTCCGTCTTCTCCCCGCAGTGATGGTGCTGCTGATCGTGACGATGCGGCGGCGGCGGAAGGAGCCCCTGATCCTGGAGGAGGAGCGCGACATCAGGGAGAATATCGTCCGCTACGACGACGAGGGCGGCGGCGAGGAGGACACGGAGGCCTTCGACATGGTGACCCTGCGCAACCTCAACGCCATCCGGGACCCCGGGGCGCGGCGGGACGTGACGCCGGACACGCCCACCTTCTTCCGCTACGCGCCCGCCGCCCGCCCGGCCCACAAGTCGCTGCCGGACAACGTGGTGTTCCGGGAGTTCATCTGGGAGCGGCTGAAGGACGCCGACGTGGACTCGGCGGCGCCCCCTTACGACTCGCTGCAGACGTACGCCTTCGAGGGCAGCGGCTCGGTGGCCGCGTCGCTGAGCTCGCTGGAGTCGCTGAGCGCCGACTCGGAGCAGAGCTACGACTACCTCAGCAGCTGGGGGCCGCGCTTCAAGAAGCTGGCTGACCTGTACGGCGGAGGCGAAGGGGCCGGCGTTTTCTCATAGCCCCCCGACCCCCCAACCCCCCCCCCCCGCCCTGAACATTTCTCCGGAACTAGAGAAACAGAGGGGGGGGGAAAAAGAAAAAATAGAAGAAAAAAAACTCCCAAAAAAAAAGAAAGTAATTTATCGTCAGAGAGAATTATTTTGTCCGCCTTAGTGCACGGGGGGTGGGGGGTGGGGGGGGGGGAGATTGAAAGACAAACAGGGACTTTTGAGCTTAAGGAAAACACTTTGAGGTTTAAATGCCCCCCCCTCATGCCACCGCGGGTTCTGACACAGACTTCCGGAGGGGCTCGGCCTCGTGTGGAAGAGACATGAAAAGGTTCCAGAGCCCGGGCTCCGGTCCAAGGGTCCACTGCAGAGTGCATACATGTCGGGGGCCTTTTGACAGGGTGGTGGGAGGTGATATGGGGGGGGGGGGGGCACCTGTCCTTTCATTCCAGCGATGCGCTCGCTTTGATGCATTCCTCTGCTGTCTTTGTGCTCCCGTGAAACAACGTGTCCCTGGTGGCTAATCAGCAGTCGCTCCACTGTTTGCGCAAAATTTGACAGCAGAATTCTGTGGGTTTTATTTTTTCTCTGTTTGTGGTTGGGGGCGGGGTGGGGGGGGGGGGCAAATTAAAGAGAAGGTGTTTTTCATTAACATTTACCACATTACTCGGCTGCACTCACACGGCAGAGACTCGTAAGTGATGTGAAGACGTGCTGTGCAAATATTTAAAAAAAAGAAGAATCCCACCTCTGATGAAACAGGATCGTTTCTTTTTCTCCTAACAATACATTTTGCAGGTGTTGCAATGTAGTGTTTGTCTGAGTGTTTTTTTTTTTTATTCCTCTTTTCTTTCGCCTTTCTATCGACAAGTCCAATGTATGATTTCTGATGTGAGGATTGGGTCCTGTTGCTTTTGTACGAGGCGGGGAGGGGGGGGGGGGGGGGCGTCTGTTGCAAGACAAAGCTTTGTTGAGGGTCCTTGTTGTGCTTGATGACAAGATTCACACCACCTAGATTCTAGAAAAAAAATTGATTTTGTTTTCTGAAAGGGACATTTACTCAAAGTTTGTAATAATACAAATGTTGCCTCAGTAGTTTGCAGGTTAAAAGCCTTTGTTGTCGTTCAGAAATGAAATCAATGATGTCTGTGGGTCGTCTGTTAAATGAAGGCCGAAGGACGCTGTATGATCGTTGGTTTTTCCGGCTTAAATAAATGAATTGGGTGTCAACATGTACAACCGATATGTATTATTTATTTTGAAGAGGCAGAATTGTGCAAATGATGTTTTTATCTGTTTTTGCTGAAAATAAAATTGACATTCAGTTCCTTAAAATACTTTTTTTATTCATATATATTTTTGGTGATGCTTTTGTTCTTCTGAGTGGAAGCTAACAAAAGATGCTTTCATTTGAGATGTGTTTGACATATTTTTTGTAAAAACTAAAGAATGTGTTGAAATGAGGGCCGGGACTCGATTAAAAATATTAATCTAATTAATTAGAGGCTTTAATTAATTAATCAAAATTAATCACATTTTAATTGCATAAATATTTGACCTGAGAACAGTGAGAAGTAATTTTTTTCACATGGATTTTTATTTTTGTTCAACCAATTCCAGCAGACAAGTGTGTTGTGTTGTGGATTCCAGCCTGAGAATCTATGAGAATTGAGGTTGGATTCAAAAGCATCAACAGGTGTGTGGTGGAACAGTGCAGGGAGATAGCAGGAAGGCTGAAGTGTGGAGGATCCTCAGTTCAAACCTGCTCTCTCAGAAGGAGGGTTTGGTTGCAGTCAGGGCTTCAAACTGTAAACTTTGAAAGTGTTTTGAGGTTTGAGTAGCAGTCTCAAGGTTAAATACGAGAGATTTAATTTGTGCATGGTGAGGTAGTGCAGCACGAGAGCAGAGGAGCTACTGTCCTTACCCTGTAGGTTGTGGGTTCAAGCCCAGTCTTGGGTTTGAGCCTTTGGCTTTACTTCAGGTTTGAGTAGCAATCTCAAGGTTGAATACAACAAACAAAGGGTTGGTTAGTGTGTGGTGAAGTAGCACAGCGGAAGAGCTGCTGCCACAAGCCTGCACTGCATTTGAAGGTTGTGGGTTCAAGCCCAGTCTTGGGTTTGAGCCTTTGGCTTTACTTTAGGTTTGAGTAGCAATCTCAAGGTTGAATACAACAAACAAAGGGCTGGTTAGTGTGTGGTGAAGTAGCACAGTGGAAGAGCTGCTGACATAAGCCCCTGCACTGCACTTGAAGGTTGTGGGTTCAAGCCCAGATGTGGAAATAGCAATTAAAAGACTTTTAAAGTTTAACTCACATGCTCAAGGTTAAATAGAAGAATCAAAGTTGGCAAAATGTGACCAGGACTGGTAGTGTAGGGGTGCAAGAAGGAGCCGAAAGCCTCTGTAAGCGCCGCCAGTGGGTTCAAATCCCGCTCCTGCCAAGTCTTGAGCGCACTACCGCGGAGGTAGTTGTGGGGGCATTGTCCCCACTGGTTGTTTCAGAGAAGTGGACC
The DNA here is from genome assembly GCF_949316345.1 of Pungitius pungitius. Classification (NCBI taxonomy): domain Eukaryota; kingdom Metazoa; phylum Chordata; class Actinopteri; order Perciformes; family Gasterosteidae; genus Pungitius; species Pungitius pungitius. The sequence continues at coordinate 2,816,299 of NC_084918.1, read as the reverse complement.
CTGGGGGTTATGCAGAAACACAAGGCGCGTTCACTTGGGTTATGATGGCATTGTCAAGAATGATGAAGAATCTTTTGAATGATGAATTGACAAAATTTGATGTTAATTGCTAATTAAGCTTTTATCACTTATTAGCCATGCTACAGGGTTCCACCTTTTTGACGGGAGAGAAGGCCGGATGAGTCAGTAAAGATGAGCAGATGTGTCTCATTCAGTGGTCACACTGACATGAAACTTATTACAGCCTCTGAGGGCCTTTTTCAAGACAATCACATGTTTGTCTACTTCAGGGCATCCTGTGGACAACCTTAAACTGACAGTCTGGCACAGGGTGTAGATTTGTTTACCCTTTTTAGTGCATCCACCCTCCAATTCTCTGTTACATTCAAATTCAACTCACTTGTGCCTTTACCAATGCAGGAAGGATGAATAGCATGGTTGATCCTCCAAGATGCACCAATATCCCATTATGATTTTTTATAAATGTCAGTTACCCAAAACTAAAAAAGGATTTAGGAAGAGCCACCATGTCCCTTGAGGGTTGAACCCAGATAAGGTTTAAAGTACAGAAATCTGGGGCATTTGGCATTAGTGACAGAGACGTGTAGGTTGCTCCATCTAAGATCATTCCAGTCATGTCATGGGAAAAAAATATTGTGAAAAAAGTCAAAATATGTAGGGTCAAAATATAATATATATATAATATAATATATATATTATTAGGGCCGGGACTCGATTAAAATTATTAATCTAATTAGAGGCTTTGTAATTAATTAATCAAAATTAATCGCATTTTAATTGCATAAATATTTGACCTGAGAACAGGGAGAAGTAATTTTTTTCACATGGATTTTTGTTCAACCAATTCCAGCAGACAAGTGTAGCAATAGCATATTTAGAAATATAGTACTTTCAGAAATTTAGGTAGCCTATAGGTAAGTAGACCTTGTTTTTTTAACCAGACCAATACTTTCAAGTACATTCAGAACATTGGTTATTTTTTCAGACGTGGACTTAGTTGCCCTGGTCCTTAAAGCAGTCATCTGGTGCAGTGTGGGTTGGGTGTGGGTCCTTGTACTCGGAGTGGGGCTAACGTCCACGCTAGCTGCTAATTGTTTTGCGTTGAGGTGATACTTGAGGCTCGATGTGAATTCCTTGTTGCACAGCTTGCACACAACCACGCTCTTATCGACGCTTCAATCCGTGTGTTTATTATAATAAGATTTCCCATTCACGGGGCCACCCGACACGGTCTCGTCAGCTTCTTCGTTCATGTTCACTGTGGTTTGTTGTTGTCTGAAGTCATGAACGCTAGTTGGTGCTCCAGTATAATCGGTCCTCCGAAACTCATCAAGTGAGAAACGTTCCGCGGTGCAAAAAATAAGTGTAAAAATGCGTAAAAAATGTTTAATGTGTTATTTTTTGTGTGACTAATTAATCTTAATTCACATTGTAATTAATTAATCGTAATTAACGCGCTAAAGTCCCGGCCCTAGTTGAAATGTTTTTCTTAAAAGTCATAGTGTAGTATGTCATTATAAATTGCACAAGTAATGAATAAGATCTCTCAATTTTTTGGGAAAAGTCACAGTATTCAATGTCATTTAAAAGTCATGGTATAGTTTGACTAAAATGAAACAATATACTTAAAAAGACAATGTCTGTAGAAAAATAGTTACCAAAGTCAGAAAAAAATAGTGACATAAAATGTAAAAAATAGTCTGAAAAAATTCAGATCTTAGAGTATAATAAAAAAGTAATGAACTGTCTGCAGAAAAATAGTTGATAGTCAAATTGTTATAAAAACAAACAAATAAAGACTTAGTATGTCAAACAAAGTCACAGTACAGTATGTGAATAAAGTTTTAGAAATAGTACAAGCATTGTATATGAAAAATGAGTCATTAAAATGTCATGCAGCAAAAGTGTCCTGAAAAGTTATAATTTAGTATTCTAATAAAACTTTGACACAATCATTGTGTAAAATGTCTTGAAAAAGGAAAATATAGTATATGAAATGAATGTAATAAAAAGTCACATTAAAGTAGAGTACGTCATAAATATTATTAAAGAATTCATACACTATGTCAGAAAAATAATACAGCAGTCAAAATCTGCTACAATGTGGCCTCCTAAAAGCTACTTTTTCAGGCCACAGATCTCACAAGAGAGTGCAAATGGAACCGAGTTGATGACCCACAACAATCTCGATAGAAGTCAAATAGAAGCCTTCTCCTTAACTCTGAGGTTCACAAAAACAAGCGACAGTATAATTCACAGTGATGCAAGAGCTTGCAATGGGCTTCTTCTGCATCTTTGCTCGGTGAAGACGTTCCTCTCCTCTCAGGTATTGACACAGTTTCCCAAAGCTTTGAACCCGGCAGAAAACAAAACACCAGAGATTTCTTACCAGGCGGTCGGGGGGGGGGGGGAGCCAAGGTCACCGTCGTTAGCGGTTTCAAATCAAACCGCAAACGTCCTCTCACGTATTCAGAGGCCGAATTAATGGCCGATAAAATGCCTCGTCGCTCAGTCGGATTCACGGGAAGCTCTCGCTGTGCCGCGTCACCAGTGGCTTGTGGCGCCTCGTGTTTTCTTCCACAAAATGGAGAGTATACATAAATTATACAAGTAAAAAGAGAAAATAAAGGCACCAGGAGTTCAGCGTGACGCTGTTAAGCTAGCTAGCTTAGCATTTAGCATCACAGTCATCACAGCTACACATTGGAAAAGTTCTACCCGCTGCGCATCTACAAACTCGATAACAACTGTCCTCCCATTTCCCCAGAAGAAGTTTGAGAGAAAGCGATTACTGGTAATGGCAGCGACACAGATTTGAGTGATATCGTGGCGAGATGCAGCGGGTGCGTCCGCCGGAGTCCACCACGCCGCTTTCATCCAAGCGGACAGACTCCGACGCAGACACCTGATGCACCTGATGCAATCTCCTCCCCTGATAGCGACAAGGTGATTATTTTGATGGACCGGCTGTCAATCAAAATCAGCGGGAAGTGTGTTAAATAGCGGCTGCCCGGGGGTCCTCAGGAGCAATCAGGGACCCCCCCACGTCCCCCCACCCCCTGCTATCAGCGGCTCCATCTGGACATCGGTTGATTACCGGCTTTGGCCTCGGCTGCCGAGGCCCCCGGGCGGCGACGCCCACTCCACCCGATCCTTAAAGTAACCACACGTCATCAACAGATTGCCCCCCACTGAGAGGGGGTGGGGTGTGTGGGGGGGTCGGGGGGGGGGGGCACTTTCACACACACTCCAATTCTTTGGCTTGGGTTTCTGTACAACTCGAGGTGAATGTACGTTTTTCCTGCGATCGCCCGGGAAAGCAAATATTAAAATTAAAAAATGTGCGTGGGTGGCAGAGAAATGGAGGCCACCCCCCCCCCCCCCAAACACAAACCCCCCCCACTGCACCGGCATCACTGGTCCTTTGAAAAAGAGAGAAAAGGCACATCAGAAGCCCTTCGCCGCGCCATGTTTTTCTTGGTGCTCGCCTGCCTTCAGCCGGCCAATGGAAATGATTCTCTGGAGGCGGGCACATGAGAAGCAGGTCAAAGTGGTGATGGGCTGGAAAAGCTGAGAACGTTTGGGATAATACCTGGACAGTCCAACTCCAAATGCACACGTCACCAGAGTGATGAAGTAGCCGGCGGAGGCGAATGTTGACACCAATTGTGAGACGAATATAAACAAAAAGTGATGGTCAGGAAATCATTGAGCTTCGGAAAGCTGCCATTTAGTTTGTCTTCAGAAAGGTCAGAGACAACGAGATGATTCGGGCGTTCACTTCTGAAGCTTCACACGATGCAGGAAGACGAATGCTGCAGAGAGGAGAAGCACGTTTGGGGCACACACAAAAAAAAAAAAAAAAGGGTGAAGAAAGCAGCAGCAGAGGCGAGAGTGAAGGGGAGGAGCCGAGGGCTGCTGGGTGCAGGTGGTGCTGAAGTGTGTGTGTGTGTGTGTGTGTGTGTCGATTTGTGAAAATGTTGTCCATAAATCGCTGGCTGGACTATTCAATCCAGACTGCATTTGATCCTATTTCTACTCAATTTTTTACTTTTGACTCGCTGGATGTGAGCTTTGAAAACTCACCCTGGAAGGAAAACCGTGTTACATCATCCAATTTCTTTGCCTTTTCGACAGTTGAAAGAAAATCTCTCCGCGCAACGTCTGGTACAAAATACAACAGGAGTGAGTGGACGGTCCCTTTCCCCCCCCCCCCCCCCACCCCCGCCCAATCGCAGTTTGTATTTTCCTAGAAGGTTGCTTAAATTCTCATTTAAACTCGCTCAAAGCATTCGGTACAATGATGGATTCAAGTAATTGGGGGAATGACGCAGCGGAGCCTCTCGCCGGTGATGATTGTGGCGAAAAAAACACACACACGTCAGGGGCGACGTCGGCATTAATGAGCCGTAATCGACACAGGGCCTAATTAGCGGCACTTTGTACTTTTTAACGTAAGGTTTATCATCATTAGCCAAGCCTGGCTTGATATAGCTGCAGAGTATGTGGGTGGCATAAGTGTTTGTTTGTCATGTAGACAAGGAAAATAGTTACATGCTACAATAGCCTCTGTGAAGGGGGGGTGTCTGCCGTCAGGGGGGGGGGGGGGGGCTCCGCAGCTAATTGCATCTCTAAAGACTGGGTTTTGGGATTTTTTTTGTGTGTGTTTGTCATCATCAGACGAATTATACATTCAAATCGGGATGATTAATAAATCAACCGTTAATGGGACAATTACAGCTCATCCAGAGGTTTAACTGTGCGCTCAAGTAACGTTATGGATTTAAATCTACCAGTCCGACGTATAAATGTCTGTCCGTCTGCGGATCTTAGAGCGACTCACACAATTAATGGAAATATTCATAAATCACGTCTTCTGCGATCCACAAATTGAAACATTTTCACATGAAGCGACTAAACCTGAAGCTTAATAATTCACAGGCTGTTGTCCCCTCAAGGTGGAACCATCCCGGCTTTATTCTTCTAAAAAAAAATAAAAAATGCCACAATGAGGGGATGGAATTATCCCTGGTAGTATTTAATTGAGTTTGACCAGGTCCCCCCCCCCCCCTCCCCCCTCCTCACCCACCCCAGCACTGAAGTCTCTCTCCCGGGGAGGCCGATAAACTTTGAAGCCCCGGCGCCGAGAACCTGCTGGCTGCACCTTCTGCATCATTCATGAGGCGGGGACGAGAGCATCTTCAGACGCCGCCCTGTCGTCTCCCTTCACCCTCCGTCACAATGGCCGCCGCATGCTGCACGCACCAGAGGGGAGGGGGAAGGGGGGGGGGGGGGAGCAAGCTCCAGCTAAGCCAAGCAAAACAGGAACACACAGATGCATTCACAGGTAAACCCTAACCCTGTGCTGACTGCATCCCTTCGGGAGTCTCACATTTCCGGTTCCATAGCATAATTCCGCCATTTTTAAAAGAAGGATTTTGTTTGTACGAGACAACGAATCAGTTTGAGGACTTTTGACCACTTACGCAGCTCGAGGGCTGCGCAGAGTTGTGGAGGAAAATACGGGACAAATGTGTCACATTTGACACAAAGACGTCTGTAGGTCGTCCTCGACAAAAAGCGTGACTCCACCTGGTGGTCTGGAGGTGAACTGCAACACGCGCAGGCCTTTCAGAAAACATGAATCGAAGCGAATCCGTCGACACACAACATGCACCAGCCTTTACCCTCCTCCCACAGACCCCCCCCCCCCTCTTGACCCCTCCCCCACACACACACTGAAATTCACGTATTCCTGGCCTAACAAAGTATTGGAAAAGTCCCAAACGAAAGGGGAACAAGGAAAAGTTTCACCGGTTTAAAGTCAGAAATGTTTAAATCTGGGGGGTGGGGGGGTCGTTGTGTTGTTGTCTCCGCCTGAAACAAAGCGCGGGGGCGTGAACGCGGTTGGAGCAGCGGTGGCGCGGCGGGGCCTTCTGTCACATGTCAGCCAGTTATTTGTATTTACACCGAGGTTTGTTTGCGTGACGCTCGGGGCCCCCGTCCCTCAGAGGTAATAATTGGGAGACTGCCGTCATTCGGCCTCCCCAACGTCTGCCTCTCAGCATTAACATGTCATTAGCTCTTTCTGGGGACGTCTGCACCACCCCCCCCCCCCCCCTTGGCTCCATCAATATGCCAAAAAAGCAGTTGACACCGTCTCACGAGTGGGATTAAAAACGTATTTCAGGTGATTTCACTCGTTTGTAAAAGTTTGTATTGCACGATGGTACACATTGATTCCCCCCCCACCCCCCGCCACCCCCCCCGACCTTCACCTTGGAGTAAATAGCGCGCAGACAGATTGCGGGACGCGTTATGAAATCCCACGTATGGGTCCCGGGGGCCGACGCGCGCTGGAATAACAGCGGCCCCAAAGTGATCCGTTTAAGCGCCCTTGTTGAATGGCGGCGATCAAGCGCGCTGCCTTGATGGCTGATGACAAAACATCTGGCACATTGTTCCTTACGCCTGGCGTGGAATGGCTGCGGCTCCGGCGCCTGGTGGCAGTAAAATGCCTTGTTTTGACACCTGCGAATGGTGACAAGTGGAACTCGTGTTCGTTGTGCCTCACACACTCAATAACGGCACTGAGGCGAAGCCGTTCTTCCCTCAGAGTAATTAGAGGTTAAAATTTGAAATACAAAGAAAGAAGATGGCAAATAACTGATGAGAGATGGGTGATGTTGACTCAGGGCGAAGTGATTAAGGAAAAATGTCCACCTCTCTATCGCACCTCCTACATATTTAATATTTAGAGGGAGAAGAAGAAGCAGCACGAACTATAAACATCCTAAGGAGTCATTTATATATTTCACTACACAATAATAAGAGATGAATGAGACCAATGATCCGATTTAACAGCCACAATGTGAAAGAATAATTTGGAAAACTGCTCTTTTGGAGGAATTCAAAGGGGCAGAATTTGACTAATGAAGCATGTTTACTCCGTAAAGCTGCTGCTTTGACCACAGCAACACAACACACACACACACACACACACACACACACACAGGTGTAAACATCTGGCGACAGTGTCCTCGTGTCACCTCTCCGTTTCCCGGGGGACGGCCTCCCGCCGCCGTCATCATCAACCAGGCCACGCGTTTCAGCCGCTCGCGGCTTCTCGTAATCGGTCAAATACGGAGGGAAAAAATAAAAATAATAAATAATAATAATAATAATAATAAAAATAAACCCTGACGGTGGTGAAATGATGTCATCGCAGCGAGAGAGAAAGGGTTCGGGGCCCCCCGACGGGAGGGGGGGGGGGGGGCACACATCCGAGTCCCCGCATCCTGCAGGACACGGATCTGCATCTCCTCTGCACTTTGATGAAGGCGAGCTGTCCGCCTCCATTAACGGCCCCTCTGATTCTAAGCTGTGCCTCTGACAACTGTGTGTGTGTGTGTGTGAGGGCACGTAATAAACATGTTTGAGTGCCTGTGATGTGTGTCTCGGGATGTGCGCGTTGACGTTGTTGTGTGGCACCGAGGTGTCACGCAGGGGACACGGGGTGTGTTTACTTTCAGATGATCGCGACAGCATGAATTCCTTTGAGGGACGTAAAAAGAACGTACATGCGGTCTTTTTTTACATCGCGGCCTGCGACTCTTCCCAGTTTTGCAGCATAATTTATGTGCATGTGCACACTTCTACGTGGGTTTAACGGGACACAATGTCATGTTGGGAAAAAAAAGGGGGAGGAAACGATCTGGGAATATGAAATGCATTCTGTAGATACTTTACGCAACTTGTGTGCTCTTTGCACCAATGAAGAGTGATATTGTCTTTGTGTGCGGTAATCCAGACTCGACTTGAGTGTCATTGCACAGACTGCAAGTACTGAGACAACGAAACGCAGTTTGGCAAACAGGCAGCGTGAGGAGTAATGTTTGTTTGTATACTGGTAATAAAAATACTGAATAATGATGAATAAGTAATGGATTTTTACGCCAACATAGTTTATTATGGCTATTTTCTCTTGAATAAGACGTTGTATTTTTTAGTCTATAGTCAAACCATTTCTCACCCTGGCATTTAGTGTACTAAAATATATATATAATCAGCAAGTGGTTAAAATCAAAGTTAGGTGCTGCCTTCCAATTAGTAGATGCAACAAACACAATGCTTTCTACAATTGTGGGACGCATGGCGTTGGAGACGAGGACAGTTTGTTCCTGATGATGACTTGGTTTTCACTTTCGATCACCACAATGGGGTCATCGTTGCTGTCTTTTACTGTGTTATTTTTTTAATAAACTTGTATCTTAAAACTTTCTCTAAATCCCTCGGCCATTTCTGGGCACATTTCTGGCTCATTTTGTAGAACATCTGCTGCTCTCCGGCCTCACGGGCGTCAGGTCGACCGCAGCGGAGCCAACATGCGGCTAAAGACGGAAGCTTAACCCGCAGCAGGAGGTGTATTAAAACACAACATGGCCATATTCTTCATGGTCTTTTGCCGTCAGCCTCTAAAATGCGGCCGCCGTGAGGACGAGGACGAGGGCAGCGTTTTCCCGGGTCATGTCCTTCTAACGCTGTCAGCAGGAAGCGCGGCCGCCGGCTGGAATACTCGCTAAACGCCGCGCGGGCGCCGTCGCAGCGACGCGGAACGACGGCGCTCCGAGGGCAGCGTGCAGAACGCGCGCGTGCTCATGTGCCACCTGCACAGCGTGGTTTCACTACCACAAACTGCCCACAAATTGCCCATTGGGATCCCACGTGGTTTTAATCGCATGCCCTTTTCGTGCAGGGGTGGGGGGGTTTGGGGAGGGGCAAACCGACCTCAATGTCGGCACCGCGTGTTGAGGCCTCCGTTTGCCATGCAGTACAAGATCTCCAGGCCTGTTTAGCATTCAGCCACTTGAGTTTCCTAAAGGTTACCAAACCTAATTAGACATTTATGCAGGATGTTCAAAGGTCCCTCCGTTATTAATGATGTGCTACTTCTGAGGACTGCATCGATGGCTTTTTTTGTTTTTTCTTTCCTGACTTGCGGAGCACCTCACAACATGCGCATAAACAATGGAGACACATCTCAAACTGAAGGAGAGACCCCGGCTGAGAGTCATCACACCTACGCCATACCATGATATGGTTTTAAAACAGGGGTTAAACACATTTAAGAAGAAGCCGCCCTGCGTGAGACAACACGATTTAACCAAATAAAAACAGCCAGTCTCCGTATTGCCGCTACGCTCAGCTGTTCACACCCAAACACAAGAAACGGATTATCGGATTATTTTTTTAATCAACAGCAGATAAAACATCAGAGACGTCGTCCTCCCGCAAAAAACCTGCATATTGCAGCCGCCGCGTGCTGTTCGCTGATTGTCATTTATTCTGTTTCCGCTGATTTGCCTTTTTTTTTTTTTTTTCCTTCTCCAAAACTTTATTGAAATATTTTAGTCTCCCACTTTACAAACAGAGCAGAGAGGGAAGGAGTTGGACCATCTGTTTGGATCAGTTGACTGATTGATTGGATCTTTTTCCCCCCCCCCACCAAGAACTACAATTGATATTCTAACTCATGCATGAAGAGGAGCAGAGAAACCATCAGTCTGTTTCTTCTGCGTTCTTCTCACATCCAGCTGATGCCTTCAGACCGCTGCCCATCCGATCCTCGTGTGCCGGATGTAAACCGAGGTGGAGACCTGAATACAATCAACAGTCACACGTTTGGCCTCACTTCGCCCCCTTTGCACACAATTAACTATTAACTCATTCGACTGACAAACGATCCTGCAGTTATGCCGCCATGTTTACCAGCGGGTCTCCAGCGGTGCCCCGGCAGCAGCGGCAGCTGACATCACACCCCAAATAAAAAAATCCCATTCCCATTTATTATTCCCATTCTGACTTCAATAAATTATGAATGACAGCTAATTAGTGCAGCGTGAGTGGGGGGGGGGGGGGGCATCGCTGTCTGCTGTGTCGAGATCGACCGAATGCACCGGATGTCGCGTGTGGACATTTGACAAAAAACCTCTCCGCGTTTTTACAGATGTGGGTGTCTTTTTGCCAAGGAGACTTCACTAATCATCTGCAGTTTGATCACACACACACACACACATACACACACACACACAGAGAGGGGGCATGAGAACGTGTGTGGTAATAATAAAGCAAGTGGAAATGAAGAGGAGCTAAACTGTGTAAGTCATTTCTCATTTCCTCGCTCCGCTGCCTGTCAGAAGAAAGCCCCGCGTTTTGAATGATGGCTCAGACAAAAAAAAAAAAAAAAAAAAAAAGAGTGAACAACAAACCCTGTGGCTCCGAGGGGGGGGGGGGGGGGGGGGGGGGGGAAGAAAGAAAGAAAGAGAGGAAGGAAGAAACAACGCAAAAAAAATCCTTGCATTTTTAACCAAACCAACAAACAAAGCAAAATCCTAATATCAATGTCTGGATAAAAAAAAAAACACAGTGAACATTCCATGAAAGTGGAGCAAAAAAAGATCAAAAAAAAAAAAAGAGTCACCTGTAAAGTTGGCACTGGTGCAGTTTGGGAAGGACCTTTGAAGGGTCTGATTTAATGTGAGAGCATCAATCCCAGAGCCTCACGGAGCCTCGACAGCAAAGGGAAAGTAATCTCTTCTTTATTAATGGGACTTTTCACTTTGAACCCGAGGCCTTTGGTTATCCATAATGGTGGCTTCATAGCACAGACCTGGAGGAGAGAACAATATGAAATCAGATCAAGCGGATGTGTTACGTATGATAAGTGGAAAGGGAAGCAGAAAGAATGATGAGATGGAAGAAGCTCTGTGAAAAATAGCTTATTGTGTTTTCTGATCCAATGAAAAGTCTGACAATCTGTGATGTGATGTTGCTCAACACTTCCCTCAATGGAGGGGGGAGCTATTCCTCTAGACAACAATCTGCTCAACCAGGAGTGTGTGTGTGTGTGTGTGTGGGGGAGGGAGGGGTGTGTTTGGGCTCTAATTTGACGGACAGTAACCGTCAACTGAATGCGGCCCTCTCCCGAATCCAATAAAAGCCACAGAGGGAAGCACTTAAGTGCCGAGTGCACCGTGCCCGGGGGAAGGGGGGGGGGGCAGCGAAGGCCGTGATGGGGCTCGAGGCCGAGTCTTTGTGGCTGAAGGACGAGCCTCGGGACGCCACTCGGCCCCCGGACGCCACTCGGCTCCCTCGTGTGCGGCTGGCTGTTGGTTTTTTGCCTGTAATCTGATTTGTCAAAGGATGCAAAAAATGCTTTTTAATGTTGATTTAATGCCGCAGTCAAAACGATGATTGGTGATTAGCAAACAGGCTCACTACCTCCCCCCCGTCACACAATCACAGGCTGTTTCTGCTGCCATTTTCATTTCAGACAGACAAAAGTCACAGTAATCGGGGGGGGGGCGGTGCTGGTGAAATGTCTGTCTAAGTGAACATGGAGATCGGAGCTATATTCTGCGGCTGGTGATGCTTAACCTTAAGTGTGGCGTCTTCAAACGAGGCGAAACGCCGTCGCGGCAGCGCCGTCTAACGACTACGTGAAATAGAAAGTACATCACAGGCAAAACGTCATATTTGCTTCAAAGAGCCACCCACAAAATGTTCAATAAATAGGAGATGAGGAGGTGATGACGATGTCAATGTGAGTCGGTCAATCGGAGACTGTCATTATAATATTACTCAAATGGAAAAAGCATTTTTTTAATCAATATTGTCAAAACCAAAATCACATGTACCAGCGTTTTCATATGTTATATATATAAATTATATCTTATGTGTAACATAAATACAATTTATGTTTTGTAGTTAGCGAAAAGCTGATCTTCATCAACAACGTCTCTTGTGTGGTTCGAGTCCAGCTGTGATTCACTGAAATGAAAAGAATCGGATTTATTTTCTAGTGTTTCCAGATGAGTCGTTTTCGATACGAGACCCCAGTAAAATAATTACAGCGCATCGGGGTCGGGGGGGGGGGGGGGCTCGTCCCTCGCTAGCAGTCAGCACGCTAATGATTACAGCATACATTAAATAATATGAACAAATTGTCTAATCCATTCCTTGTAATTTGGCACTTGGGATTGGGTACTCGGAAAAGCGTGAAAGTGAAACACACCACCCACATGATTTGCAGTGTAAACACTCTCTTCAGGCGGATCCACAGAGCCCCCCCCCCCCCCCCCCCCAAAAAAAATAAAATCCTCTCCAGTCCAAATTGTCCGGATAACAATGGAGTGGCCTCGGGCCTGATATAAACCTATCAACCGTGTTGTGAACGAGGCTGCACATTATCCCCCAAACATCCACCAATTAGCCTCCGATGAGCAACAAAACACGGCTGCAAAACGCCTCGCACGCCATCAATAATTCATTTTCAAAGACAACCCCCCCCCCCCGAGTCTCGCCCCGCCGCGAGGGAACGCTTATTAACGCGCCGAAGGTTCACACCGAAAAAAAAAAAAAAAAAAAAACTATGTTGTGTAAATCCCAAAATATTCAAAGTTGGCGTTAATCTCTTTAACACGTTTGCTGTCAGATCTGAAAGCAGCGCGACGAACGGCGCCCGAGGTGACTCACGCGCGCCGGGCGGCGCCCTTTAGGCCCTCAAGTCTCTCTAAAGTGTGTTGGGTAGTTTTTCCACAGAGGGCCCAGCTCCAATGGGAAAAGGATTCATGAAAACAAACTGTTGTCCAAGCTTTTTATCTTTTTCGGACTCTTTAATTACGTTCAAGATTCAAACTTTTCAGACAAATGACCTCATCAACCAAAACAGACCGTTTGATTTGTTTTATTTGGTGTCCACTCATGCTCACGAGTGCCGCGTTCCGGGATGGCTCCTCAAAGGCTCGTCGCCGTGGCGACGAGTCTGCCGACCCGGGTTTGAAAAGAGAAAAGAGGGACGGAGACAGTTGACGGAGCGAAATCCTTCACATTGCTGTAATGGGTGTAATTACACAAAGAAAGGAGCTGTTAGGTTAAATTACCCGTGATATTCACCGTGGGTAATGAAAGAAACTCAGAAGGTTAAATGACACCAGGAGCTGAATGACTTTTTGACATTTACGGTACTTTTTGAAGGAGGGAATTACAACGGCGCGTTTGTGGGCAAATAGCCCCCCCCATGTTGGAGGGTGGAGATCGGTTTGAAAGGAGAGAACCTGCGCCTTCAGAAGCCATCAGACGGAGACAATGACTCCGTCTGAAAAAGACCTGGCCGGAGAGATTGTTCCCGCAGCGGAAGCTATTTGAAGCTTCACTCCGAGTCGCAGTGGTGTCTGGAAATTGTCTCGCTGGGCGGTGAACCCATCACGCAAGTAACCGCGGCAAAAAAAAAAGAAAAAGAAGAAGAGCTGAATAGATACAAGCAGTTAGTGGTTTCCTTTTCGAATTCTCTCTTACTTTCCGAATAGGTGCGTAAACATATTTGTGTTTTAGTTATTCCTTTCGCAGACGCCGAGCGAGGCCCAATTAGTGGACGAGAAGGTGAAGGGGAGGGGGGGGGCGGAACCTGAGGCCCATGCGGTCACCTCCAGTCACCCCGCCAGCAGCCCGCCCACGCAACACATGTCCCACGCAACCAGCAACGAACGCTGCAGAGGGAAGAAAGAAGAGGCGCTGCACACGTTGGCCTTTCTCCAGCTTCACTTCTTCTCTTCTCTGCATTTCAAATCTCTCTCTTTTCTCTCTCCTCCAAGTCGGGCTTTTCTGCTGCTGATTGGCCGACGTGTGTCCTGTGATCATATCACACAGCATTATGCATGGTCCAGGGTTCATATTTAATGGAGAACCCTTCGGTATGTGCAGGCTAATCGGGAAACAAAATCTCTGTTTAAAAAAATATGTTGCCGTACATGTACCTAAGGGAGATTTGCATTCATGTATATCATTCCATAGAGTAGAATATAATTACACAGCCGGTAAAAATACAAAATATAAAAGAATTGTAAATGTCACAGGTAAGTAATAATGTACGTATAATGAGTGTAGAAATATCACACTGTAATAAATGTAACAATTGAAGCATCATACATACTGCACCGTTACCAGCTATGTCGGTACATTTGCTGTTTTCAGGGTCACACTTTCCTCTCGTGTGGTTTTTTATTTTTCGAGTCTTTAGATTCACACAAAGCTGTAGACTCAACAGTCCTCCTTCACGACTTTACACAGGGGGGGGGGACTCTTTGACTCGGGGAGGGGGGACGTGGTTAAAACAGTCGTTTTTTAGGCTTGCAGACGGAGCGTTTCTGCAGAGTAAACAGCACGCTGTGTGGCCTCGGCGTGTTGTCCCGTCATGCTACGCCCACAGCCAATATTTGCACAAGCACGAGAGGCTGCCCGTCAGGACCCAGCACAATGAAATGAGGGGACATAGGAAGGGCTCCGAATATGAGGGGCGCAAGATAAATACATGAGAAAAGGCAGGGGAGCAGCTCAGAAGAACGTGTCTTCCTCCCCTCCCCCGTACCACGGCGTGAGTCTGACCGGGGGGGGGCGGGGGTTACAAACGGGTCGCCCGGGCTCCAGCTCCAGGGAGGCCGACTCCAGCGAGCTCAGGGAGCCCGCGGGGGAGCCGGACCCCTCGTAGGCGAAGCGCCTCAGGCAGTCGGGCGGGGCGGCGCCGGGGTCCCGGTCCGCCTCCGCCAGCCGGTCCAGGATGAACCGCCCGAAGACCTCGTCGTCCGGCCCGATGAGGTGGGACTCCCCGAGGGACATCCGTATGCTGGCCCTGACGTCCTCCCTGCGCAGCCTCCTCTCCCGCCTCCTCGGGTGGCGGCGCAGCGGGACGGCGGGCCGGCGGGGGCCCCCGTCCGCTCCGTAGCGCAGCACCTTCTGCGACGCCGTCTCCATCGCCCCCGCCTCCTCCTCCTCCTCCTCCTGCTGCTTCTGGCGCCTGTGCCTCCTCACCACGAGCATCAGGGCTGACAGCGCTGCAGACACAACGCGGCGGGGGGTCGTTAGCGTTAAACACCGGTGGCCCGACGGAGCCCCCCTCCCCCCCCCCCGTTTCCTCCCCTGTAAATCACTGCCGGTGCGAGGCATCAAAATTAGTTTTTAATTTTTAATTTTTTTTAACTCTGGCTCACACATGAAAGGACTTGTTTGTTTGGCACAGGGTGTTAAGAAGAGCGTTTATCTGATTGTGCCACGCTTTGGTCGGGGGGGGGGGGGGCTGTGCTCACCTGACGTCTGAGTGTTAGCACAGCAGGTATCGCCATTCATCTTTCATGCGATGGGCACGGGGAGGGACACAGAGCGGCTGAGGTCTTAATAAAGCTCTTCACTATGCAAACCCATCAGTGTCCCGGGACGGCTTCGCTGCTGATGCATCGCAAACCAGTGTGCTCATTACCCGCCGGCGTTTTTAAAAGTGTGTGTTAAAGGCACGCGGGTGAGTTTTTTTAAATGGGGAATCAAATGAAAAGGGGCAATTTGTTAATGGAAAAATGACTTCTTTTTTTTTTTTAACTCAAGTTTACGTACTTGCCAAAACATTACGTGAGGTGGAGCTGCTTTAGCACAAGAGATCCGCTGAAAGAGAATGAGTTGATATCAGACAGACACCCATCCATTGATCAAAGGTGATCAATCAAAATGCCTCTCACGTCTCTCTTTTGTCTCACTCCAGGAGGTCCGCAGAAACTTTTCGGGACAAGACCTTTGTCAAGATTCCTCAGTAGTCTTTTTTTTCTCATTACTTTTAGTGTCTGGAGGATGGAGCTCTAGCTTTGCAAATTGACACAAAGAAAGATCCTTTCCTTTTGAAGGCGCATTATCAGTTGAAACTTTAAAGTCTATTTCAACATTCTGAATATTTTGGACTTGACTCGCACTAGTTTGAATGGACTTTGCTGGACCCGAAGGCGAGTCCGGCGCTTATCTCACCCGTGAGTGTGACGAGGCAGACCAGCAGCCCCAGCAGGGTCTGCAGGCTGACCCCCATGGACAGGGCGAGGGCCTCCACCCCCCCCGCGGCGGGGCAGTGGCCGGCGGGCCGGCAGCTGCAGACGCTGACGGTCAGCGTGGCGGTGCCGGAGAGGGCCGGCGAGCCGCTGTCGGTCACCACCACGGGCAGCAGGTAGCGGCTCCGATCCTTCCGCGTGAAGCTGCTCCTTCGGGCCACGATGCCGGCCGTGTTGTCTGTTAAAAAAAAAAAAAGACCCCAAAAATGGCGGTTTGTTTCTGACGCCTGACTCACCGCCGGCGTCCCGGGTTGCTGAGTGGGCTGCGGTGCCGTAAAACGACCCAATATCTCCCCCGCTGCCCACTTTAACAGTTGTTGTTTGATACCTGCAGCCTTTGAGGAAAAGGTTGACCGCCTTTTATAATTGACGGACTCACAAAATAAAACGACAACCTACTGAAGGGTTTCATGCCAAAATGGCAAAAACAGTGCAAAATGCAGGAGGACATTTGGTCACTGCAGCGCTACGGTTAGCTTAGCAAAAAGACGGGAAAATGGGTCTTGGGCCCCAGCTTTGCCGGCTGGTGCTTGAAAACAAATGGATCGCATCACATCAATTCATGCAAATGAGAAACATTTGACCCGCCGCCTCTTGTTCCCGAAGCGTTTATTGTCGCTCCTCCCCCCCCCCCCCCCCCGCTCAGGGATGTAAACATTATGGTTGTGACCTTGGTTGTCTCTGATGGTGAAGTTCGGATTGATGTGCTTCTCGGGGACCATGGAGAAGTAGAAGTGGTGTCCCTCGACCGGCTCGTCCATGTCGACCGCGCTGAGCAGCTGAATGAGCTGAGAGACACGCAGGCACAAACAATCCGATTTAACAACTCACAATGTCCGTGTCTGAGGTGTCTCCTTGAGAGTCATTTAAGGTGTAAAAATAGTACTTGGATGGAATAGAACACGTTGCATTACAAATACATTCGCCGTCCATTCGATAAATAAATAGTAAATTCTCAAATATCCAACCGCCAAAGAAAAATTAAAACAATGTACTTCTCCGGCTTGCGTTCCCTCGCAGATGAACGGCTGGTAATCGGCTGCGAGCCTCGGCACGTTGTCGTTTACGTCCAGCACTTTGATGAACACCACCACGGAGGAGGATAAATGGTTCGGCGCTGCAGGAGTGAAGATAGACATTTGCTGGGGTCCACCGGGTGCGTGTACCGTAAACGCTTTCTAAAAGCTCTGTCGAAATAACACTTAGGACTGATTAATGTTTCTTTTTCGGCGTGCAAATGGCATGTAGAGCGTCTTCCAACGAAGGAAGGGGAGAGGTGAGTTCCTCAGTGTAGACCAGTGCTCCTCCAATAGCTTAATGTTGACATCTTTGCATTTGTATCCCAACTTAAAGTGGCAAAACAGGTATTTGTAACAACTTTTACACGCCTTTAAGTATTTCAATTGTTGACTCATAACTTTTGGCCAACTTTTCATGGATGTTCTTGTTTACTCCTCCTACTTATTGCTACATTTTGGAGGCAGTGTGTGTTCAGGATGGACCGACAGCTCTCGTCATCTTAACTATCGCCGGTTATTTAAATGTTATTTGATTATTCTAACTACAAACACAATCCTTTCCTGCAGGATTAACCGTGTTCTTTTTTTTTTTTTTTTTGTATTTTTCTGCATAATCCTCCCATCAGTACCCCCCCCTCCCCACCCCTCCCTGTGTGTTACTTCCAGACAAAGACTTGTCATCAACGCGCGATGTTAATAATATATCCCGAGCAGGTCTCTCTACCCCGAGCGAGGATAAACGGCGTCCTCCTTACCGCCTTCCCTGGCTTCGACGGTCACGTTGTGCCACTCGGCGGCCTCCCGGTCCAGCGCCTCGGCGACGGTTACGGTTCCATTGTCGGGGTCTATCTTGAACGCCTTTGTGCCGCCGCTCCTCCTGTCGATGGAATATCTGCAAGGGGGGGAGGGCGGGGGGGGGGGAAACCTCAGAGAGGCGCATTTAGCGGTGGAGGCCCCGCTTTCTGGGCCAACAAAACATTGCGATGCCACTGGGAGATTAATTAGGGGGGAAACTGCTCGTTTCTTCTAATCTGTTGACAGACACCCAACAAAGGCAGCGCGAGCACGTGAGCACGTGCGCGCGCCCGTGTGACAACAACTCGGTGGGAAACAAAGCGCCTCACGAAGCTACACCGTGGTTTCTTTTTCCCCTTATTGAGTTTTTATCATAATAAATATGGTTAAAAAAGCATGAGACATGAAGGCGGTGTGGCTGCAGGGACAAAACCAACACCAGCGCGTGGTGCTCTGTGCCAGTAGGCGACGCGCCGCGTGTCTTCCACGCCGCCGTACCTTCTGATACTCATTAATAGAAGTGATTGTGACATCAGGGTGACTAACGAATCCTTTTTGCGAGAGCCCCCCCTCTCTCTAACAACGGGGAAAAGTTTGACAATTCGAACCAAAGTAAACTCGATCGCATTTAGTAGAGTCGCGGAAAAACCCTCCCCGAAAATGTCAACGTGACTTTATTGATCAGTGAGGCCCAGTCTCTAAAAAAAAAAAAAAGAAAAAAAAAAGGGGAGGGTAATGCATGCCGGGGCTGAGGATGATGTGCAGCACCTGCCACTCTTAAGCTCTGCTGAAGATGGACTACGTGCGCTACGGTGGCCGCTGATGTCTCCGCCGCAACGTGCCCCACCTGCAAATGACTGCAAATCTCTGTTCCACGTGCTGCCACGCCGTATGGCGCTTTATTACATCCCCGCGTCGCTTTGTGACGATGCCACGGCAACGGATAGAAGAAAAAAAAAAGGAGACTGTGAGGTAAAAAAGAAAAAGAAAAAGAATCCTGATGATTTATTCAGCGGGGCTCATTTCCTACTAAAGTGATGTGAGATAAACGTGCAGCGGGGTATCCGGGGATCAAGGGTAAAAACAGATGCACCGAGCCAGCCTACACTTCTGCAAATGGAATGATTTTTCACCGCGTGGAGCAAGCTGCCCCCCCCCCCCCCCCCCCCGTCATTACCGCACCGTCTGCTGGCAGGTGCCATTCTTCCCGGTTAGGACGAACACCCCCCCCCCCCCCCCCCCCTCCTCCCCCATTACCGCACCTGATGGGATTGTTGACGGCGTCCGTGTCTCTGGCCGTGACGCCGCCGACCACGGCCCCCACCGCTGCATTTTCGGGGACCTTCCACTCGCGGGGCGCCGGCAGGAAGGCGGGCGGCTCGTCCACGTCCTCCACGACGATCTTGAGCGTCGTCCTGTCCCTGAACTCCTCCGGGGTCAGAAAGCGAGTGTCCACGTGGTCGTTGGCGGCCTCGGCGGCCATGACGAAGCGCCTCTTGGTTTCGTAGTCCAGAGGCTGCGAGGGGAAACGGAACAGTCGCGTTAGCACCTGGTCCGTCGCCATCAGGCTCGGAGGGAGACCGCTTTCCGGCCCGCAGCCGTGAGCATGCGCTTAAATAATGCGGCCTTTAATAGATTTCTTAACGTTATAACCCTGGTAATAAAAAAAATAAAAAAAACAGCAACATGCAAACCGTTATTGCATTTCCAAAAGGATTCAGAGACAGAGTCAATAACGTGTTTGTTTTTTTATTTCATTATCACGGCATCTAAATTGAATGAAGAAGCATCTTTTATGTGATGATTTCCGAGTGTGAAGCACAAGTCCTGGAGGAAAACAAGAGAATCTGTGAGGATTCTTCAATGAATATTTTTAGGACTGTCAGGTGATGGAATGTAACAAAGCACATTAATATAAACATAAGATCCAATGCATTATTAGGGATTTTGTTACCCAGCAGTATTTAAAGAGTTTTAATTAAGCCCCCGCCCCACCCCCTCCTTCACCAGCTGTACGATTAAAGCGATGAACACATTGATGCTTCAATAACGATGTTACTAATAATAATAACTCTTAAATGGATCATTCTGCGTAATGAGAACTCCTACTGAGGTAGTTAAAGAATACTCTGATGCTGATGAACACATTTTTACTTATATGTGAAATACTGAGTGAGGCCTCACTACTACTTCTTTTTTTTTTTCTTTTTTTTTTTTAATCATCGCAAAGTGATCACTTGTCTTGAAGTGCTTATATTTAATCTTCAAATCAAGCTATTTACACTCTCTCGTCGTGCATGTTGAGTCGTATCATAGTGTGGATACTTTTAGAAGTTTATTCATTTCGCTTCGGTGTGTGTGTGTGTGTGTGTGTGTGTGTGTCATGTTGATGGAATCTGGCCCGTCCTTTTGCTTCCTCACTGCACTCCTGCCCTTAAACGCATTAAAACAAAAACAACATGAATCCGTGCATTAGACGATGGCGGGCGACGCGGCGCGTTGTGCTCACCTTGGCGAGCACAACGACCCCCTCCTGCGTCACCGGGTCCGTTTGGATGACAAACGTGGCGCTTTCCTCCAGGTCGTCCTCCAGGCTGTAGGTCATCCTGGCGTGGACACCGCTGTCTCCGTCCAGCGCCATGATCCTGCCCACCGTGGTGCCCACTGCCGAGTCCTCGGGCACGGCAAAGGCGTACAGGTCTGAAGAAACGAGGACGATGTGGACGTTGTAAAAAAAGAATTCAAAAGCTCTGTGAGAGCACATGACACTTTTGGTGAAAAATGACGAATATATAGATTTTAAAAAAAGGGGGTTTCTTTACTTAACTTTGGCCACATAGCGTGACAGAAAGTTGTTAATATCTGTTGGAGAGAGTCTGCTCGTGTGTGAAGTGATAAGAAGGGGGGAACATTGTGGTGTTGGGTCAATTTGTGTGAGTCGCAGATAAATGGCGGCGACTCCACATAATCCCAGAGCTCTAATACCAAGATGAGAAAAACGCGATTGTGCCTTTGAGTGACTCTATTTGGACGGCTCCCCCGACTGGGAGGAACACACACACACACACACACACACACACACACACACACAGAAAACCCACATAATAATCACCAATTATGTCACAAAACAGAGGGCACAGTTCAAAGTGAAGTGTGGTCATACAATAATTATAAGGCCTTTTGACTGGATAGGATGCAGTGAATGTGAATGTTACATTAATAGTTAAAGGTATCATCCCTGCCGTCTCATTTCTTCAGAATTGATTTCTTCCCGGAGCATTCATTTAGTGAGCTTTATCACCGGGAATCCCGGGTTTGTTTCTAAAGGTCATGACAAATGTCCTTTCATGTGTGAATGATTAAATCCATCCGGCGGGCGACGCCTGTGCACGTGCACCCTCTCCCTCCCTCCCTCCCCCCCCCCGACCAAATAGAAGCATCTTTAGGTGCGGCATTTAAAAACGGACTCACGGTGCTGGAAAGTGGGTCCGTTGTCGTTGACGTCGGTCAGGCTGACGGTGACGGTGGTGGAGGCGGAGTAGCCGCCGCCGAGGCCGAGCATGTCCTTCACCTGCACCACCACCAGGTACTGGTCCCGGGCCTCGCGGTCCATGTCGGGCCTGGACGTCAGGACGATGCCTGGCGGGTGGAGCGAGAGACGGACAGACGGAGAGGTGGTGCACCAAGGGGAGGCCGTCAGGTGTTTGTTCAAACTGTGAGTAAATCTCTGCCTCAGGCCTGTAAACCCTGTTTGATATATAGTAATACCAGGAGGGCTTTGAAATCAACGTGACTAGTAGATTAGAAGTAGATTAATACCAGGAGGGCTTTGAAATCAACATGACTAGTAGATTAGAAGTAGATTTATACCAGGAGGGCTTAGAAATCAACGTGACTAGTAGATTAGAAGTAGATTAATACCAGGAGGGCTTTGAAATCAACGTGACTAGTAGATTAGAAGTAGATTAATACCAGGAGGGCTTTGAAATCAACATGACTAGTAGATTAGAAGTAGATTAATACCAGGAGGGCTTTGAAATCAACGTGACTAGTAGATTAGAAGTAGATTAATACCAGGAGGGCTTTGAAATCAACATGACTAGTAGATTAGAAGTAGATTAATACCAGGAGGGCTTTGAAATCAACGTGACTAGTAGATTAGAAGTAGATTAATACCAGGAGGGCTTTGAAATCAACATGACTAGTAGATTAGAAGTAGATTAATACCAGGAGGGCTTTGAAATCAACGTGACTAGTAGATTAGAAATAGATTAATACCAGGAGGGCTTTGAAATCAACATGACTAGTAGATTAATACCAGGAGGGCTTTGAAATCAACGTGACTAGTAGATTAGAAGTAGATTAATACCAGGAGGGCTTTGAAATCAACATGACTAGTAGATTAGAAGTAGATTTATACCAGGAGGGCTTTGAAATCAACGTGACTAGTAGATTAGAAGTAGATTAATACCAGGAGGGCTTTGAAATCAACATGACTAGTAGATTAGAAGTAGATTAATACCAGGAGGGCTTTGAAATCAACGTGACTAGTAGATTAGAAGTAGATTAATACCAGGAGGGCTTTGAAATCAACATGACTAGTAGATTAGAAGTAGATTTATACCAGGAGGGCTTTGAAATCAACATGACTAGTAGATTAGAAGTAGATTTATACCAGGAGGGCTTTGAAATCAACATGACTAGTAGATTAATACCAGGAGGGCTTTTAAATCAACGTGACTAGTAGATTAGAAGTAGATTAATACCAGGAGGGCTTTGAAATCAACGTGACTAGTAGATTAGAAGTAGATTAATACCAGGAGGGCTTTGAAATCAACATGACTAGTAGATTAGAAGTAGATTAATACCAGGAGGGCTTTGAAATCAACATGACTAGTAGATTAGAAGTAGATTAATACCAGGAGGGCTTTGAAATCAACATGACTAGTAGATTAGAAGTAGATTAATACCAGGAGGGCTTTGAAATCAACGTGACTAGTAGATTAGAAGTAGATTAATACCAGGAGGGCTTTGAAATCAACATGACTAGTAGATTAGAAGTAGATTAATACCAGGAGGGCTTTGAAATCAACATGACTAGTAGATTAGAAGTAGATTAATACCAGGAGGGCTTTGAAATCAACGTGACTAGTAGATTAGAAATAGATTAATACCAGGAGGGCTTTGAAATCAACATGACTAGTAGATTAATACCAGGAGGGCTTTGAAATCAACGTGACTAGTAGATTAGAAGTAGATTAATACCAGGAGGGCTTTGAAATCAACATGACTAGTAGATTAGAAGTAGATTTATACCAGGAGGGCTTTGAAATCAACGTGACTAGTAGATTAGAAGTAGATTAATACCAGGAGGGCTTTGAAATCAACATGACTAGTAGATTAGAAGTAGATTTATACCAGGAGGGCTTTGAAATCAACATGACTAGTAGATTAGAAGTAGATTTATACCAGGAGGGCTTTGAAATCAACATGACTAGTAGATTAATACCAGGAGGGCTTTGAAATCAACGTGACTAGTAGATTAGAAGTAGATTAATACCAGGAGGGCTTTGAAATCAACGTGACTAGTAGATTAGAAGTAGATTAATACCAGGAGGGCTTTGAAATCAACATGACTAGTAGATTAGAAGTAGATTAATACCAGGAGGGCTTTGAAATCAACATGACTAGTAGATTAGAAGTAGATTAATACCAGGAGGGCTTTGAAATCAACATGACTAGTAGATTAGAAGTAGATTAATACCAGGAGGGCTTTGAAATCAACGTGACTAGTAGATTAGAAGCAGATTAATACCAGGAGGGCTTTGAAATCAACATGACTAGTAGATTAGAAGTAGATTAATACCAGGAGGGCTAGGGAGGGAAGTGTTGATGCTCTTCACTTGATTTGTCACCTTAGTAAACATTACATAATCCCTTTTTTAAACTCTGGTCTGATTTGGAGTAAACCTTTACTGTCCAGTGTGTAGACGTCCGTGCTCTCGTCCTACGGCGTTAACCCTTTCACAATGTGTTTCTAGTTCACGGATGTTCATTTCAACATTATTTTAGTCCCCTTAAAAATGTCGCATTTAGCATTCGGTCTCACTCTGTGGCCAAACTGCTTCTCATGTCTGTTGGAGCAACACTGAGCCTCATTGTTATTTCTTTCATCTTTTGTTCCTCATTGATGATTTGAAGCATTTCAGGGAAGAATGGAGCTTTCTTACAGGGAGGGAAAAACACAGGCAGTAAAAGCTTCTAAGATCAATTCATCTGCTGTTTTGGTCTTTTCACAGGTACCTGTAGCTATGATATTTACACTTTTACACAATGCATTCATTTGCATGTAAACGTCTTTCTAACATCATGTTAGAAAGACCCATGTAAACCTGTGAATAATAGCTGTTTAAAGAAAAGAAGGAAGTGCATTTATGCACTTTTCAAAGTGATGAGATGTGTGATGGGTTCTGTTCCTGTTGTGTGGAGTTTAACATTATTCACTAAAGGCCTCCTGGGGGGTGGGAGAGCTACCTGTCTTTGGCTCCACAGAGAAGTAGGGCTCCCCCTGCAGGATGGAGTAGATGAGCTTGGCGTTGTTTCCAAACGAGGGATCATCAGCATCTGTGGCTGTCACCCGGGCCACGGTGGTCCCTGTGGGGGGGGGGGGGGCAGATCACACAGTCAGAGTAAGCTTGGGCAGCAGTTCCAGTCGACGAGGAGATGAAGTGATTATGCCACAGTCCCGCAGGGTCTGTCTGTCTGGCTTGGGGGGGGGGAAAGCGGATGAGAGGAGGGATGATTTGGGGAGGGGGCTGGCGATGGCGGAGGACGGCGGGGAGCATGGCGGGCTGTGCAGGTGTGTGCGATGACCTCGCCGGGCCCCACAGCGACGTCTCGCTCGCCGTCCACCTGCTGCTCCTTACCCCCCCCCCCACCCCCCCTCCCTTCCAATCCAATCCGCCTCTCCATCTTTCCACGCTTACTGCCCTCTTCTCCACTGACCACATCCTCTCCCTCAGTCCTCGTCAATCTTGTTCTTTTCTCTTTTTTTACCCCGGAAGACACCCTCTTTTTTCCTTACATGGGGGGGGGGGGGGGGGGGGGCTTTCTTTCTCTTTTCAGAGTCAAATGCATTATGATCCAAATGAGATATTACGCCACAGAAGCAGATTGCATTATGTTTGTGGTATGAAAGGGCAGTGGTTATAATAACATTATACGATACATTTATCCATAAAAGGCATCCGAGCTGCATTTCACAATCCAATACTTTGAACTTCCTGCATGGGGACAGATGACAGACATTCATAAAACCTAAAAGATCATTGTCTTCAGTCCAGATCTAAGTTAAGAAAATTCATTTTAAAAGTATATGCTCAGAACGATAAAGCCGATCCTCACCGTTCCAGAGCGAGGGTTTCACTTTTATGTGTAAACAGATTAATTCTAACTTTAGATTTATGAAATAAGTAACTCCGTTAGCATATAAAAACAGGCCTTAGCACTTGATTGGGTTATTTCCTCCGGCCTCTCGTACACGTACCGGTTGGACACATCTCAGGGATGCTGGACACATACGGTTCGTTCTGGAACTGCGGCCCATTGTCATTGATGTCCTGCACCTTGATGATGAACTCGGACTGGGGTTCCTCCGGCTCATTGGACCTCCTGTTGATGGCCTGGGCTTGGAGGACGTAGAAGGACTTCTCCTCTCGGTCGAGCTTCTTCAGGGTCCGGATCTCCCCGGAGTACTCGTCTATCTCGAACGCGTCTCCGGCCCCTTCTCCGGTTAGTATGTACTTTAAGGAGACCTCCCCTCGGTCGTAGTCGGATTTGAGCTGCGGAAAGGTACACGCAAGCTCAATATAACGAATAAAATACAAATTAGCTTGTCAAGGACTTGGAGGACATTCAATCTGAAAATGGTACCTGGCCAATAACGCGAGGAGTGGGATCTTCCTCGGGGACAAACAGCTGCTTCCAGATCCAGCCCCTCTTGGAGCGGCGGTGCAGTGGAGCGGATCCTTGGGCCAGTTGCTGGGCTTCCGGGCCCCGAGCGCCTCTCATGTCGCTCAGTGCACCGCCGGGCATCACAGCAAAGACCGCCACCACGGCCAGGACGCTGGGCATGCTCATTTTCACCGCCCATCCGCGCACTTCCCCGGCACTTCCCATGGTCGGCGGACAGAGGGGGGGCGGGGGGGTGGGGGCTCACTGGTGCACCGTCGCCTTCATTCTTCTATCCGCAGCACAGTGCTTCACTGGATCCCATCTCGTTATGCCGTGGTTTGCACGCGCGCTCATGTCTCTGAAACAATTCGATTAAAGGCCGGAGTGAGAAATCTCCAGTTTGCTAAATGAGGAAATTAAAATCTGCAGGACCGGATGCAAAAATTGGCAAATGTAGAACACGCTCCATTTCAAAAGCTCCCAAATCTAAGGGAGAGTTAACACGCTTTCCCCAAACACAACATTTACCTACCCTGCTGTGCTCAAACAATATTATCTTTTATATGATTAATAGTATTAAAACAACATGCAGGTTAAAAACCTTGAGCTTGATGAGGAAATGATGAAGTTATTTTATGAGATGTTTATCAGATGTTTGAGAAGTTCAAGCAAGGAAGCCGGATGAGGGATGGAATTTTACACAAACTCTCCCCCCTTTTGTTTTTTCCATGAAGTTCTGAGTTGAGACAAGGCCCTGCACTGTGTTTCACAGGATGAGGGAGGAGGGTCGAGGAGGGGGGGGGGGGGGGGGATGTAGGGCCTGAAAATCATTCCTAAAGCCTGACGATGCACTCTGCAGCTCGCTAATGAAGATTTCTAATTAGATCAATGTCTTCCCAGACATGGAAAAAACAGAGACACAACACACGAGTGGAATCAATGCGATTACAACGCGGACCCGGGGTCGGGAGCGCGAGGACGGCGAAGGTCAGACGACACGGCAGATTAGTCAGGACGACGCGACGTCTTTGAACCCGCCTCGGCGACGCTTCCCCAGTCGAAACCTCTACGAATTTGCCTTCAGATGAACGGATTAACCGTAAAAATGCCTTTCAACCGTTAGCAGCAATAACGATCCACTGTCAGCGCGTTACTGTCGAAGAGACCAAACATTTCCATAGAAAACTAGCGACTAAATTGGTACCTTTGCCTGAGGCTTTAATTCTAAACCCCTCCAAAAAGGGAGCTTTTTGACACTGTTGCATTGGCACGTGACAAATGGGAGTCCCAAATATTTGGGACGCTTGAATCCAGGCTGCGCACATTTTTCCGCATGGCTGGTCCCGGTGGAGGAACTCGGGGGTTTTGGAGTGCACTCCAGGACGTCGTTGGGAGTAGTTTTCGGTGGCTAATGCTTAACAGCTCGTAAAGTCCACGTTTAATCTGCTGAAACCGAATTAGCTGCCAACATCCAGTCGTAATGGGGCTGGAAAGAAAATCAGCTGCCGACGCACGCTTTTATCTGTGAAAACTCGCTGTCTGCGCCTCTGCGGGGGCCAGATTTTCGGATGTCGGGGAGCGTCGCGGGGTGACAGTCCAATTAGTGGCCAGTGAATCGTGAGCTCCTTGTTGGTGCGGCGGCGGCGCCGCCAGGCACGCGGCCCCCCCGAACGGCGCCGCGAGCCAAAGGACCAGACGGCGCCCCCCCTTGATGACGCTAATCGGAGCCCGCCGGCGTGCCAAGGAGGAGTCCGCTTAAGAGCCCCCCCCCCCGACGAGGCGTCAGGCATCGCTGGTGTGGCTGTCGCCGCGCACGGGGTCAACGGGTGTGTTTTTCGCCGTGTGCCAATTCCACGACGTGGGCCTTCTTGGAAATAAGTGATGAAATCCCCGGGGAAAGTAATGAACAGAATGTACTTCAAAAAAACCACCTTCGATGGATCAGATATCCTCTTTTCATCCCACCTGCTGTGGCCCCGTGTGCACAGTGCACGGCGATGACGGCGGGATGACAACCAGCTGCAGTCGCACAAATGTCGAGCGCTACGCCGTGGCATCAATGCTGTATCTAGTTCTCCGTCAGGGGTGTTTATACGTTCCGATAAAGGAGGAGAATCTCCTACTTGACATTGTGAATGACAGGTCGAACATGCACGCTAACAGCCAAGTAATGCTAACTCTACCCAGGCACCGATTGTGTAGTCTTTACACAGCAAAAAGGTGTGACGCTGAAAACGCGGCGGTGGGTATGAATATAGACACTAAAGCCATCTGCCGTCTGGAAGGCAGAAGCATCTGTTTAGCCTCGCTTCTTTAAGTTCACCCTTCCAAGGCAATATGTCCTTAATTGGTCATTTGGGAGCCCATCATGGGACCTGCTGTTTACTGCTCCGTAAAACAACAACGCTGGCGTGCAGTTCGTGTTTCCTAAATCAGGACCTCGAACGAGTCCAGAGACCGAGGCGGAACGACGGGGTGATGTCAAGCTATCAAGTACGCGCTGGGAAGTCGTTTCTTTGTCATTTTATTGCGTGCGCCAGTGGAAAAATCCTCACTCTTAAGCAAAGTTTCCCCATGACGTTTATCAGCCGAAGCATTTTTTTTTTTCTCCATCAAAAACAATCGACCGAGAACGGTGAATTTGAACCACAGGCAATTATCTAAAAAGAATTAATTATGGTGCAAAAATGTGAAAGGGACAGCTCTTCTTTCCAAACACACTCAAATACCACATCGTGTGAGCGGCCCCCTCACACACGTGTGATTGTTTGGCCAAGGTTGTCCACCCCCCCCCCCCCCCCCCCACCACCACCACACACTCAGGATGTTCTGTTCTCGTAAACACGGTTTGCACATCGCCGTCTTCTGCCTTTGATCGAGAGGAACAAACTACTCGGAGCCTGAAAGAGAAGGTCACATGTTGAATGCCCTCCTTTAATTTCCAATGCCGGGATGCGCCGAAGGGTCGGTGTTTGGTGGCCACGTCGATGCAGGCTAGCAGTTAGCACTAAATATCAGATTCAAAAAGAATGTTTGCTTTGATGAAATAAACCTTTTGGGGGGGGTAATCGGCGCAGCTGTGCGACGGGATCGCGCCCCCTGATCGACCCCGTTGACCTCCGCTCCCTACGCGGCGTAAAAAACGTCATTGTCATTTGTTTCAAGAGCAGCAAAAAAAAAAAAACATAAAACAGAAGCAGATCTCTCACTGTCTCAAACGCAACAAAAACCGGCACATTTTGACATTTTCTCGGAATTCCCGCGGCTGCTTTTACGCTGAAAGGGTATTTTTGCTCCTTGAGATCCTCTCCGGGACAACGCAGGAAAAACTGCATCTAAAACATCATTCGGGGGGGGAAGAAACACAATCTCTCCCGGGGTGTTCGGCGCCTGAACACCCCCCCCCTCCACACACACACACCCCACACCCACCTGTTTGTGTGATTCCGCGGTGTGTCCCCCCCCACACACACACACACCCCGAGTCACTTCTCATCCAACCAGAGATCGGCGTCGCGCTGTTCAGGGAACACGATCTGCTTAACTGAGCGCCGCGGTGGTGCCGCAAGAAGCAATTCGGTGGCCACAATGGAAGAAGCCAGCGCGTGTGGTTTTCACAATGGCCCCCTGCCCCCCCTCCACGACCTCCCCTTTTCTTCTCCTCCTCCTCCTCCTCTCCCCGTATTCGGGCCCTTCTCAGAGGTTCCCGGGGAAGAGCACACACAGGCCCTATTGTCTGCGGAACACTCGGGGCCTTCATCGCGATGCAAATAGCCACCGCGCAGCTCACAAAATGGATTTCTATCTCCTCAGCCTCCCCATTTCGGCGAACAAGCCGTCGGCTTTATTAGACTGGAGACGGAGCAGCATGCAGGGGTTGGTAATTCCTCCGCTGTGTGGCGACGGCCTGGTTTTTTTTTTTTTTTTTTTTTGACATTCAAGCCTGCTCCTCAAAAGGTCCAGTGTGACGCGGTGTCAGCCGGGACACGCGGTGGGATCACTGGAGACGTTGTCGCAGTGAGGGGCGCAGCGGGAAGTCAAGGGTAGATCTACGAGTCTAAAAAACGACTCGAAAAATGTCTTTATTACGTGTTGATGTTTGGAGCAAAGCAGAGTAACAAAACTGTGGATTTGTTCTATTTCTCATAAGAACTGAAAAGAATCATTTAAATGCATCTATTTCTACAACAGTTTTTTTTACAACATATTCTTTATCAAATCCTGTAACACCTTTACTTCCTCCACGCTGCTTTGCCTCCACAATGAAATCTTGTATTATATCTAATTAACCATATATATAAAAAAGGCTTTTTTTTTTACTAGTGTTAATTACATCAACCGCGGATTCATTTCATGTTGTGGGAGTTAATTAGCTATTGAGTGTCATTTATGCTAATTCAAATTAAAGCAATATGTGAGATTAAGTTAGAATCGGCATATTAGCGACAACTGAAAGATTCATATTTTTTTTCTTCTTCTTCTTCTTCTTTGTACCACTGAGTTTTTGCTTGGAGTTAAGGAGCACTTTCCAGTGGTCTAACTGTGAGCCTGATTTTGCTCTCATCTACTGATGTGACTCCTTATTGGAGGCGGTGAGTTGGAGGTGCTGATGGAACATGAAGTGATGGAGCAGGGAGCCTGTGCCAGCCCCTTCTGCTGATAAACCACTCGGCCGGGGTGAGGAAATGATTGCGGTCCGGGCTTCGAAGAGGTTTGTTTGTTATATAAAAATGAATAAAATAGTTGTTTTAGAGCGGGCGCCCCAAACGGCGTTTACCCTCCACTTCAACGGACGCCGCTCGGTTAAAAGTTAAGTCATTTATCGAGTCATTTCTTTCACATTTGACAACCAAATAACCTTTTGATTGAAACACCAGAAGAGCCTTCGTTAAATGCTTCTCGTACACATGCTAACCTCCCAGGGGCTAATTACAGCCCTGGACAACGCTAATAGATTCCCTCATTAGAATGCTCCAAAAAGGAGGACGCTAGCTGTGTGGAGGATGGAAATGTCGGGGACGCGGCATCCTTCCCTCAGAGCTTTGTGACAGGGTGGGATTTGTTATTTCGGTAGTTGAGATTAGTTCTCGCCGTGAACTCCTCCGCCTCTCATTCTGATTCCATATCAAACAGAGAAATGTCAGGACCTGCACTGTGACATTTAAAGCCCCCATTGTAGACCCCGTCTAATTGAACCTCCCTCATTATAATGATGGAGTGTGAACCGACCACCGGCGAAAAAAAGAACACCGGCGGATGAAAGCCGCGGCCCGGGCGCCAGCGAGGCACATTTACATTCCCGCTGTCCTCATCTGGGCGAAGGCACGGGCGAGCCGGACTGTCTCTCTCTCTCTCTCTCTCTCTGTGTCTCCGGTGACATTTCAGGGCTGTGAAATGATGGCCAGCGAGTAATGGTCAGCATATTTGCAGCGGGATAAAGGTGAGCCCGGTCAAATGCGGATGTCGTGTTGTGTAAATAGCGTCGGCTGTAATGGAGATGAATATTTCGCCATCGTCTCAAGGGAAGACGATGTCGTTTTGGCATAAAACTCAGGCGTGCGTTGTTGTTGTTTTCACATTTTTCTGATTTCTGAATATTTCTTTGAAAAAAAAAAAAAGAAGAAAAAAACGTCAATATGCCGTAAAGTTCACAGGTTTCGACTGACGGGGGACGGAGCACGCAGCGGTTCAGGCGTTGACACGCTGTGCCCTTCACGGCTCCCATTCGTATTGTTGCGCCGTCCCCGCTGTGATTGGAAGAAGAGCAAAGCGTCGCTTGGCATTCTGCTCAGTGCATTGTGGTGCAATTTGATGAGAGATGTCGCATTAAAAATGCATGTTCCTCGTGCGTTCTTTGGCCTTTTGTCTTCGGCCACGGGAAACAGCGGACACTTATGACAAATAAGGACACGGGCTGACGCTGCCCGGAGGTGGATCTCTGCGTACGACAGTAAAAAAAAAAAAAAAAAAAAACATCAGCATCTCCCCAGCAGAAGTCCGCTCACTCCGCACGAGGCCCTACAAAAGGAAAGCGGGTCACAAGTTGTACGGACTTTGGCAAACAAAAAGTCACAAGAGAGTGAACAAGAAAAAAGTCTCTCATCTGACCAACGAGAACATGGATCCAGGTCTCTCTCTCTCTCTCTCTCTCTCTCTCTCTGAGTGGAAGGAGTGCGGAGTGAACGGAGCGTGGCGTGAGGTGAATTGTTTGATTGTGGTTTCTAGCTGTAATTTTGTTTAATTTCGGATCTTTTAGTGTGAATGTGTGGTTGTGTGTGTGTGTGTGAATTTGGTTTCTGTCTGTCCTAATTTGTGCGTGTTTGTAGCCGATCGGCGTGCAGCACGCACAGATGGACCTCGCGGGGCTAACGCGGAAGCACGGCGTGAAGCTCGCGCCGTGCTTCGCGTGTTCCGTGGAGGACTGTGGCTTGGCCGTGGGGGGGTTGGTGGGTCACGGTAGCGTGAAGTCCGCTGCACGGATGAACCACGCGGTGGTCATCTTCGTGGAGAGCGTGGAGAAAGCGCGCAAGGTGGTGGCGAGCGGCGTGGTGGTGCGCGGCACCCTCGTTCCCGTGCTGCCTCTCGCCGAGCCGGCGGTCAGAGTCACGGTCTCAAACGTTCCGCCGTTCGTACCGGACGATGCGCTGCTCGCCGAGTTGGTGAAGCACGGGACGGTGGTGTCCCAAATGAGGAAGGTGTCCTCGGGGTGTAGGTCTCCTCTGCTGAGACATGTGGTGTCGCACAGGAGACAGCTCCACATGGTCCTCACCAGGACCCAGGCTCTCAACCTGGTGATCAAGGTGAGGATCGAGGGGTTTGAATACGTCATGTTCGCTACATCGGACGATGGGAGGTGTTTCCGGTGTGGTGGAGAGGGGCACCTGGCGAGGGGTTGTCCAGTGAAGTCCTCCTCTCAGGACCAGAACCGGGAGGGTGCTGGGGGGGCCGGGGAGGAAGAGGGGGCTGGGGAAGCCGAGGAGGTTGTTGGAGAGTTGGGTGAGGGGGTGAGTGAGGCCCGGCCGGTCGGTCAGGTGGGTGAGGGGGTGGGTGAGGGAGTGAGTGTGGCCCAGCCGGTCGGTCAGGTGGGTGAGGGGGTGAGTGTAGGAGTGAATGGAGAAGCGAATGTAGCCCAGTGGGCGAGTCTCGTGTGTGACAGAGTGAAAGAGGGGACGAGTGGGATGAGTCGTGAGAGCGACTGTAAAGGAGCTCGGGGGTCGCTCGATGGTGGGATGGGCGTCTCCGACAGTGAGGAGGAGATGGAGGAGGGGAGGGTGGGCTTTAAGGTCCCCCACCTGAAGAGAAAGACGAGGGCCGGTAGAGGAGGCTCTCAGGCAAAGAGGGGAGGGGCGTCGAGCAGAGGGGAGGCGGGGGGTGGGGAGTCCGACTCCTCTTCGGGGTGGGGCTCTGCCATCAGTGTCTCCTCCGGTGGGACGGTCTCCAGGAGGTACGGGGTGGGGCAGGTGAAGGAGTTCCTGCTGGCCACCAAGAACGAGAGGGGAGTGAAGCTGGAGGAGTACTTCTCTGACGTGGAGAAGTTCGCTCGCTCTGCCCGACACGGCAGCATGAAGAAGGGAGCTGGAGACTTCACCCAGCAGGAGGTCTACAGGCTGAGGAAGTTCCTCCTCAAGCTCAACCGAGAAGGGGGGAGCACAACCGGGACCGAGTGAGGCGTCAGTCTCGGCTGAGGAGGTTCCTGAGCGGGGCGGCCCATTGGAAAAGAGACTGATTTTTTGATTGATTATATTAAATAAATCATAAATTATATACCTGTTAGATTGTCTAAACATTGATATTGCTTTACGAAAAAATAAAGGTTTTTTACTCTCTCTCTCTCTCTCTCTCTCTCTCTCTCTGGCAATGATCAGCCGGAGCCAAAATGCGTACACGGCCTGTAAACACTGCGGCGGTTTTAAGTGACGTTTGAACTGAGCTGCGACAAGTCGACTAATGGCCGGCGGCCGACTTTCGACCGCCCGCTTTCGCCGCCGCCGCCGCCTGCGAGGCATCTCAGGTCTTGTGAATCCTCCAGGAATCTGCCACAAATGAGCGCGGACTGCACGCCTGGGCGGCGCGGGGAAATCTCCTGGAACCAGAGGGCAGCGTTTGGTCAAAAGCGTTCTGTCCAGAAAACACGAAAGTCAAGGGGGGAGAACTAACAACGCGGCGTGCGCTCGATAAAGCGGTGCATCGGACGCGGGGTTTGTGTACGCGAGAACTTTGAGCTTGTTACAAGTAAAGTTCCTACAGCATTTACAGTCATCACTTCAAAAAGAAAACAACCGTTAGCCAACAGCGTGGCAAAAAGTACGCAAAAGTTATCCAAGTAGAAGTATAAAGTAGTATTGAATAGAAATACCCAAACAGAGACCTTGATTATGGGTATAGTGGAGAAAAGGATCATTATTACCACATGGGAGAAAAATCTCTTTTTTTCAAGGTACATTTTCAGTGGAGGGGAAAAATACTTCTTGGCAGCCACTTCTATTTTGCGGCTTAATTAACATGAAGGTAACCATAGCAACAACATTATTGCCATATGCTGCCAGGCAGTGACCTTAAACTGTAATCACCAGTGGAAAACAACAGAATAAGTAGGATCTGTGCGTTGTGGGTCGCAAAAAAACAACCTTCTAAGCTGGCCCCCTCCCCTCCAGGATCCTCAGAGAGGGGGGAGAGGAGGAAGGGGGGGGGGGGGGGGGGGGTGACAGCCGGAGGCAGGGGCAGAGAAAAAAAGAGAGTCTCTGCACTTTTAGTGACAACTGAGACATTGTTTTTTTGGGGGGAAAAATGATTCAATAGCATCCGTTTTATCATTGAAAACATGCAAGGAGGCAGCAGGAGGGGGGGGGGGGGGGGGGCGACGGCTCTGAGCTGTTATCGGCCTCTGAGAACACGCGTGATGTTTAGATCATAACACAAATTCTGAGCTTCCAACATCCAGGTGAGAGACGATAGACCAGAGCCGCGAGGCGTTTGAGGCCTCGAGGCTTGTGTGCCGAGACCGAGGGCGGAACCGAGACCAAACACAACAGAGGTGGCTTTGAAGTGTTCTAAAAGATGTGTCCACACAGACTTAAAACGACCTGAATATTCCACTGTGGTAAGAAAGTCAATGTTGTTGTTGTTGTTTTTTTTGAATTTTTTTTTTTTTTTTTTTTAAGCAAAGTCTCATCTTCTGAGAGTGAGATTTCTCACAGGAGTCACTCGAGGAACGAGCCGACTCCTCTCCGTTCTCGGGGGAAATATAGTTCTGAGTTTTAACGTGCGGTATCCATCACGCTCACGAAATGCATAATTAATTCTCATCACTCCCGTAATCCTTCTCCAGACTTCAGCGCAGGGATGGAAATTACAAACCGGGGGCCCGGTGTTAGCGGGGCCCCGCCTCGGCATCCGTTGTAGTTTCCTCACACAGCGGCGAAGGGATGAAGATGATAAATTGGCAAGGTTACAAAGTATTTACACAAATAAGTTGAAAACAATCGATCCAGTGCGGCGCGCTGTCATACCCTTAGGGACGTGGTTCCCCTGGAAGAATGCACAATCCCCCCCCCGGCCCCCGGGGTTCATTTCAGACGCAGATTGTGTCTGATTGATCAATGAGAACCGCTGCTGAGCCATCAATCTAGCCCGAGTGGAATAGGAAAAAAGGGGGGACATTAACATGTACAAGCTGCCGTGTCCCGGGCGATGTCCTCTACCTCGAGTCGCTGGGAAAAGCAGGCACCTCTGGGGACACCAGCAAAAGTGATAAGTCTAAAACCTGCGACAGGGGCGCGTTGTGCGAGGACAACGGGGGGGGGGGGGGGGGGGGGGGGGGGAGGATGTTAACATCGCGGCTTCTTTGTGATCTCGTCTCCCCGCCGTCCCAAAAAAAATAATGTTTTTATTCATCACCGAGCTGCTGCCATTCCGGAAAAGCCTTTCAAACCGGGTTGGAGAGTTTGCAATGATGGTTTTAATAATTTCACCAAATTTGAGTCACCTCCAAAATGTCCTCCGGGTAATCATCACCGTTAGCCGCTAATGAAAGCACAAAATTACTGGCACACCTTTTGGCCCCCTCTGCGCTGCGGTATTTAAGACAAACAGGTGATTAATGAGGGATTGGTGCTGCTGTTGCTCGCAGACAGCTGTTCCATTCTGGTTTGGGCCGGAGCGGGTTCAAAGATCTGTTCGTCAAGGTCTTTCTCCGAGAGAGCGCGTCGCCGCCGCCGCCACGTTCGCCTGGAAAATCCGCATTTGAAACGCCTCCCACTCAGTGCATTAACAAAAAAACCACAAAGTACCCGGAGTACTTAAAGGAGTCGTGTATACTGAGTGTTGCTTTGTAAATCGGTTTAATACAAGCATTCAGCATTGGGCCTGCAGACTAGAAGGCTCTTATTACAGCCACAAGCGGCCCGTCTCAGGACATCACAAATTAAAAACGCGCGCCCTGGGGCACCTAAACTCTTGTGAAACTTTTGCCGCCCTCGATTTTTTGCAAGCTAATGTTGCCACCGCCCTGCCACGGGGAGACAACATTTCGGTTTAACGCCGTACAACCCAAAATGTGATCTCAGTCAATGTGTGGATGTGCTGGTACGCTGAGAGGTTTTTGATAAATAAGAGATGCGGTTGACAAATTGCGACGGACTCTGACGTTATCTTCATGAGCTGCAGACATATCGGCGCGGTTAACAAATGTCGCTCGGGGTAAATCGACAGCAGGGGCTTAAAAACGGACATTCCGATTGCAGCAGAGTCCGTCCTCACAGTGGCTGGTCACAGTAATACTCGGCATTCGTGGCATTATTCATTCAGTCCTGCAGTCATGCACTGGCGCAGCAGCTAATCTCTTCCCCCAAGGCACTTCAGCAGTAATGCACCTGTTAAAAAAAAAAAAAAACCTCCGTGTCATTTTGGATTGTAAAAAGATTAGCTAATATTTTATAATAGTTGGGGGGATTTATTGGACACTTGTGTTCCTCTGGCTGGAAGGCAGCACTGTCACTTGATCCCAGAGTCCCCAAAACTGCTGTTAAGGCTTCTTTCTGTGGTCTGTAATCTACAATTGTGGTTCCTAAAATGCTTTTTTTCTGGGTACCAACTAAAAATGACAAACCAACACGACCAGATTCACAAAAGATCTTATCTCATATTTTATCTCAACCAATCCTGCATCACCAACGAAGCATCTAGAAATGTTTCTTTGATAAATCACAACTTCTTTTAATAAATGTTAAGGAACGTCAATAGACCAAATCAATGCAATAATGCAGCGTTAACACCTCGTTTCGTCTCCTCTCATCAATAGAACGAATCAGATTTTATTGATTCAAAGATTTAAGAACTAATTATCAGAACAATACATACAATCCGGCCTTCTCACGTGGCTTAAATGTGACATAAATGGTTTAGATAGATCGTTAACACAAAAAAAAGACTACATTAGAATGTGCTGAGGGAACAACTGCTCTAAAGTGACCAAATTTGATTCTAGCAAAACATTTCACACACTTGTTCATTCTGCTTCTAAAGAGAAAAAGAGAAACAAATACGCGAATCAACACCTTTGAACCTTAAAATGTAAAATATCATCGTCAGGAAAACACTCAAATCTGTTTTCCTGTTTCCATCATTCCATCACGCAGCGGCTTCCCCTCAGGTCTTTGTTGCTGCTCTACATTCATAGAGCTGTTAGACTTCCTAAGTAATGTTATCAATCATTTCAAATTGAATCATGGGCAGAATGTCATGTTTTATGTTGCGCCGCATTCCTTCCCGGAGAGCAGGACGTTGTTGTTAAATCTCTCACACCCGCAGATCAGCGGCTGCTTCCAATCGGACACGTGTCGTACATTTCACACTAAATAAGAAGTGAGACAGAATGAGGCAAAGCGTTTGTTTTTAGACTTATGATCACATCGTAGACAAACATGTGAGCGCAAAAATAGTACTAGTAGCATATTTACTATTACAAATGAGTTACAATTAAACACATCATGCTTTAAAATGAATGCATCACCATTGTAATGTTAGATAACTTATGTTAAAAATAAGCTCAACCTACGGGTGGGAAACCTTCAATAAAATGAAACATAACACTATTATTAAGGACTATTACACCATTGAGAAGTATCTCTATATTGAAAAGAATACAAGCTGCCAGGTCCTAGGTTCCCTGGAGTGAATTTGAGTAATCTTCTTTGTCAATAATCACAACGTCGACTTCACGTCCTTGGAAAACCTTCAGTGACGTAGAGGCTTGCTGCTTTTTTTTAACCTCACAAGTTGACAAGAAAGAGAAAACTGTGAACCTATTAGGAAAACAAGCCGCAGCAGCATTTGTCACTGACAAAAAGGACACTTCGCACGGGGTAACAAGTGGTGTGGGAAGTGGGAGCACGTCTTGTGAATATATTTCACTCCACGAAACCATTGGAATTCGTAGATGAACGTGAGAAGAAAAAGAAAGTCCACGAGAAGAGGCACAGAATATTGTTTTGCATCACGTTGCCATGCAACACCTCACAAAAGCCCACATCAAACCAACATAAAAGTCGTAAATGGAGACGCTTGCAGAGGATTTCAATTTTCTGCACTTTGAAGGTCCGTACAAACCTTTGAGCCCCGCTTTAACTCGGCCTTCAAGTTAGAACATCGTCAAACATACATAAGACCCCAAAAGAGGAGATTTCTGGACTCGTGAGATAAGAAGGACTGATCTCATGGTGTCACATGGTGTCGCACTATTATTGCAAAAGCTAATTCGGTCGTGATTGCTCAAGACTGAATGAATTAAACTGACTCGGACTGGCCTTGTCTTTGCATAGCTGTAGAATCCATATTCTCTTTTGTCAGAGTTCACAATTATCATGTTTTAAGCAAGCAGCCTGGCTGTGAAGGACATGTCAGTGTCTTGGTCAACCGCCACCCAAGTGCAACATAAAATAGTTCAGCAATGATTGAAAGGATTAGCATGAACATTTTTTGCAAGAAAAATTCCTAGACATCGATAGATAACTGATATTTGGTAAAAGGCCTCAACTTGTTTACACTAAGTAGCAAACTTAAAGTAAAGAAAGCGGGGGTTGATCACATGTACAGTTACAGTATATAAATATGATCTGGTCAGAATCAGTTATAGCCATTATTATTAGGGATGTCAATAGATTAAAAAATTACTAATTAATTGCACATTTTGAAATTCATTCATCTCGATTTATGACAATTAATAAATACTTTTGTTGTTGGTGTTAAATGTTGTTTTTAATGAATGAAAAGTAATGAGTAATCACTTTAGAATACTGTCTAATTTAGACACTCGTTTAGTTGTTAATGTTATTTTAAACTAAAAACTACACACATTTGATCATCTTGGAGGCAGACTTCCACCCGTGTGGAACATGTGGAACTAGCAACTTTTCCAGCTAGCTTAGCCTAGCAGCTAGCTTAGCATAGCGGTGCTTTGAGTGATCCGTTTGCCACTCACCCCCCTTCAGTTTGACACGTGGAGGAATTCCTCCGCACAGTTGTCCGCTGCATGTCGCGCCTCTGTTTGTTTTACTTCCAATGAAAAAAGCTCTCTCCATCCTGAGCTACCGTCTTGCTGTCTCCGATGTAGCTGACCGCAGCTAGCGGCCGTTTCGTTTCCGCGGCCAACTTCCGGTTTACTTCCGGAAATAAATTATAACTTTTCGAATATTTCGTCGCAATAATTTCGGCCACATTAATCGCATAAAATGACGCGTTTATGTTGACAGCGCTAATTATTATCCATGTAAAAACCCTTTTTGTCATTTCCTGACTCAGAAGGCAGGCCGAAGCCAATGAGTATCTCTGCAGACCTGATGATCCGTTGTAGTTTAGTGAGAAAGAGATGCATGAGATGCGTGTCAGCCGGATTTGGGCTGTCTGGAACCGTGTTCAGCCGTTCTATCATTCATAATAAATAAATATGGATTTTGCTCACCTAACTTTCAATAGCAGCGTGTTTTCATGTATATTAAAAAAAATCAAAATGCATTTTCACTCTGGAATAACAAGTAAAAAGGTAAAAGGCATAGAGGGATGTGATGCCTCGAGGGATAAGACGGGGTAGCGTGGCGCCTCACAGCAGAAGGGCCTCAGTTCAAACCCGAGTTGTCTCTGTGTGTGTTTTCCCTTTGATAGACATCCCGTCCACGGTGCATCTCGACTCTGTCACAAATGCATGCTGGGAGACCAGCTCCATGCGACCCCGAAGAGGATCAGCAATAAGACGGGAAGGATGCGTGGACAGCCTTATCTATTATTTGTAATATTTGCACTTTTAAAGAATAGACTTTTCAGTATAAACGGTAACCAGCTTGTATAAAATAACATTATTGCCTCGCGGACATGTTATTGCAACACTTTGACATTCCGCCCACGTTAAGAGCACAACTTTGTTCAAGAGTGTATTTTTCCTTTCCTTGACCGTGACAGAGCTGCCAGTCCAAACCTTGAATGTCAGTCCGGACAATTGATGCGATAAACCCAATTGAAACTTTCAATCTCCCTCCCGCTGATAAGAACAGAAGGAGTCGGCGGAGGGGGGAAGAGGGGAGGGGAGGGCTGCCTTTTCTTGACGGCCCAGTGTCAGTAACAGCAAAATCTCCATTAGACTGGTGAGGAAAACAATGCTTCGGGAGCTCATCCCCTGCAGCTCGGCTCGATGCGTTTTTCTCTGGAAGGTGAAGAGAGGAAACCCACGGAATCTATTGTGTTTTTGGAAAGACTGCTTGAATATATACGTCTGCCGTTCAAAGGGGGCTGACAGGATACAGTGGGTTCTTAGGATTAATAAATGACGAGTATTGCAGTTATTAGCCTGTGAAAACAGTTTTATAATCCTCTGCAATCGTAGCCTGTTTGGAGAATACACATTTTTATCACATTTAGGTTTTAGGGGGTTTTCCTATGCAGCATTTTTATGATTATCACCCATACTACGGACGAAAGTCAGGATATCTTGACCTCAGCAGCAATAATTTTGAGGGCTTTCTCTTTAAAGTCCACAACCTGTATAAGTCTCTGGAGTGCTCTCTCAATCAAAAAGGAGTCTTACCTTAATGTTAAAATACATTCTGACAGGGAGAAGTCCTGCCAATTAAGAACAGGTCATCCAAAAAAGTTATTTACCCATTGAATTCTACGAACTCAAACGGTAGAACGGCCACGTTCAGAATACAGCAAACATGGTGAAAAGAGTATAAGCACCTGAACGTTACGCCCTTGTGTGATTATAACATCTCTGCTTTAAAGGCCAAGGGCATTCTATCAGCCTCCAATCCTCGCAGGAATGCTGCACGGATTTATTCTCATTCAGAGCATCAGTAAGGTCCAACACTGATGTTAGTGATAAGGCCCGTCTTGCTGTCAGCGCTCCAGTTCACGCTGGAGGTGTTGGAAAGGGCCACGGTGAGGTCTCTGTGCACCAGGCCATGTTACACATGGACATTTTACTGTAATATGAGTGCAATAGGAAAGGTTCCCCCAAATTGCCTAAAGGTGTGGCTGGAGATGTTCTTTCATTGCAGCTAATGAACAATAGTACACAGTAGTATTCATAGAGCCATTCATGGATGTTCATGTGTCACTCATGGTCCAGTTTGATGAGCCAATCCTGCAACACAAGACAACACATAGAAAGATCCCGGGGGCCGGGATTACACAACCCCTGTCACCGTGTCCATCAGCAAATCGATCCAAAGACCTTATCGAGCAGTGTATCTGAAGCTAACAGGGTGGCGGGGATTGGCTTTGCAAATCTCTGCCTCTTCCAACTTTCCCTTGGATGGGAGCATGGCCTCTTCGCTCTGCGTTTTACAATCAGCGCGGTCGAACTCTGCGTCTCTCTGCCACCTCAGATAGATTTCACCTAATTCTGTCGCTCCGAGGAGGCAAATGATTGCAGAAAGAGAGCGTCTTTAGAAAAGTTACAAACCATTTAAAAAATGTAAATAGGCCATCAGCGAATTCATCTGTCACACAGCTCGTTGGCTTTTACGTCCGTTTAATGTTTTATTGATGCACCTTGTGTAAACTATTGCATCATAGATTACAAAGAATACGAATGCGGCGAACATCAGTGGCATCAGAATAAATTGAATAATTGCAATAGTTGCACTGCCTCTGGTAATTTCATGAAGACAAGAGACAGAAGCACACGTCATGTCTCACTTCCTCACTGCAGTGTAAAGATGACACGGAGCGATAACAAATACAGGCAGACCCCATAATATCCTTCAAGTGGAAGACTAATGTGAAGCAAAGGGAGATGTTGATATGCTAACTGCATGTCCAGTAAGAAACAATATTATTTAAGCTGTTTCACCACACTAAGAGTCATCAAAATGATTTCACCACATTGATGAATTGAAGCAAATGAAGCAAAAGGTTTCAATTTATCAAGTCATGTTTTAATCTTTGCTGAAACCGTACTATTTTAAACACTGTCCTGTTTGAGTCTGCCTCAGCTCCTCCTAGCTAGCTATAGCTAACAAAGTCTGCTAGCCACAGTTACATGTTACTAAAATAAATTCCACAAAAAGTGAAAAAACTGTTAAATGTGCAACCGATAATTGTTTACTAGCTTTACAGCTATAGCAACAGTAACTAGGAGTCAGTGGGTTAATTGAAATTGGAATATGTTAAGACACGGCAGTAAGTGTAAAATAGATTGCCACACATAAGTGTGAAGCAAAGAAGCGTCGGCGGATTCAGAGTAAGCCGCGTTAGCGCCACAAAGACATCCGCTGAACCGGGATGTGAATGTTTACATACACAGAAGCGTTCCTGTTTGCACTCAAGGTATTAACCTTCTAGCCCGAGTCGTACTGTAGCTTTTAAAGCAGGAGAAAGGAAGTGATGATGCCGGTGTTAGCCGTGTAATCCTCTTGGCACTCAGACAAACACGCAGGTACCAGCCGGGCTGAGGATTTCCTCTAAAACTAGGAGGACGAGGATCGCTGGCTGCAAGGTTTTCCGTTATGCCTTAAGGAAACAGTGAATGCGGCTCAGCATTCTGCCCGAGCGATGCTGGAGTCTTCCTTTCCCGGAGAAGCAGGTTTTAAGCTGTGAATTGCCACAGTGTGCACTTTGCACCGGAGGGGTATTAAGCGCTTTGTAACCAGGAGAAAAAAACCCCTGCAGATTTAGATTAGTTGTTCTGCGGCTATAACTATTCAATTTGCACAGGATCAAATATCAGATCAAATGGATGTAATGAATTTTAATATATGTGGATGAATATAAATAAACACAAAGTGTCGCTGCTGTTATTTAATGCTACATTTTAACCCAATGCCAGTCATCGTACACGCCCATGCATTTCGGTCTCGTATTTGTCTAAATGACATACGCGTAATTAGGGAGGACAAGAAGAAATGAAAGAGAACATAATGATAGTTATTCCCATACTGTGAATTGCAGACTTAACGATGTGCATGCTGACCTATCAGAAATTAAAGGTTTTTTTTATTGTTGTTGTAGAACATGATAAAGTGTTTTATTTCAATTTAGCTGTTTCTGTCTTTTTTTAATTTACTTTTCCCTGCAACACCGACCTTTAAGCCTGGTAATTTTTCTTTATTTAAGTTTTTTTTTTTTTATTATTACAAAAAGTTCACTACACTGCACTTTATTAATTTGTTAAAAGTTGTATGAACAATCTCTTAGACGAACAACAAACATTTCCAGGTGCACGGCTGGAAACAAGCCCCTCAAAACCATAAATCAGCATTGTGGCTGCTCCAGGAAACAGTTGCACCAGTTATTCAAGGTCAAGGTCAATGACCTCACAGGTGTGTCGATGAGCTGGGAAGCTTCCTGCACAAATGGATCAAACCTGTCCAGCCCACAGAATAGGTTTCATAGCAGAGCTTCACACGGTTATTATTCTGGGGAAATTTGAGGCGGTGGTCAAACTTTTCCAAACTTCCAATAAATTACATTTGAAGAGTTTTCATGGCATGCATAGACGTCAAAGTCTACAACGTCAAGACCAAATAA
Source organism: Pungitius pungitius (assembly GCF_949316345.1). NCBI lineage: Eukaryota > Metazoa > Chordata > Actinopteri > Perciformes > Gasterosteidae > Pungitius > Pungitius pungitius. Next base: position 2,772,573 of record NC_084918.1, on the reverse strand, counting down.
TTAATGGTGCACATAATTATTGTTATTAATTTAAGGGAATCTATAACCACGTTAGCAAAAAACACCTTTGCTATTCTATTTAATCTTTCTTATTAATGAGGTAAAGACAGGCCTCATTGATGTAAGACGTGTCTGTACTGTGTTTATCCCTTTTATTTAGACTGATGATTAAAAGGATTCCTAACTAGAAACGTTTGGAATAATTAATCTATCTATATACACTACCAGGTAGCTTAACTTATAATTATACATCCTGATGTATTGGTTGACTGTGTTATTGATAATCTGAAACTATCCAGTAAATGTAGTCAAGCACAAAGAAGAATATTGCTAGGACGAGATACTAATATATATATATATGTATATAGATATACATATATATATATATATACCACTTTGTGTACATCCACTAATCACTGCTGCCATACCTTTATCTTCCTCACCTAACAGCCGGAGGTCAAAGGTCACCTTGCCTACATCCCAATGTTGTGTCTAATAAATATAAAATGGATACATTTTGACACTCTGTGACATTTGGCCCCGGCTTACACTCTCTTCCCCTCCGTTTCCTGAATGCTTTTTTTTTTTTGCCGCACTTAATCCGCCCTGCAGCACTAGTTTCTCTCTCGCGGCCTGATGACTGAGGGCACAGCGCTCTCTTCCCACCTCTGCTGCCGTGATTGCCGCCATTGTTAAATGTGTGAAATGAATTAACAGCCAGCCTTGAGACCAGAAATGCATTTGGAGACCATTTTTTTTATTCAATTATAGGAGTTGTGATGATGTGTCAGTCACAAGCTGTGACAGTGACGAGGAAGAGCGGCGAGGAATGAAGGGAAGTGATGATGTTGCAAATGGATTTAACCTTTTGATGGACACATTCATCCACCCGTCTGTTTCAAGTTAAAACATTTGAATATTTTCTCACAGTTTAGACACTCAAGAGTTGACAGATTGAGCTTGTCCATGTGCATTAGTTTTAAAAAACAAGAAATAAGAAGAGCAATAAGTTGTTCTTTGTAAAGTGTGATCCATCTTTTCAAAGGAAAATACATTTATATACTATTACAGACAAATGTTGAAGTTTACGATTTACAAAATGCTATTCACGTAAAATGTTGTACGTTTAGGATTCGGTTTCTTTGATCACAAGAGTTGGTCCAAAACGTTTACTGGGAGTATTTGTCAAGGATCAAAAAACATGTACATTTACGGCTATTTGCAAATATTCTCACTGGAGTAATTCAGCAGATCCAAAGGATCAATGCACGATAAAAAGAGGGATCAAAGCACAGAGGTTTTAGGCTCAGTGCAGGCACGGATTCAGGCAGCGGAAAGCCTTTGAATAGTTTACAAAGAAAATCAACCGCGCATGGAACGCATTAGTAAAGTTATATTAATAAATATCCACCTCTGGCATCAGACCATGACAGAATGGTCCGAGATGCCAAACGACTGACGTCTACAGCTCCGTTTTCACGACCTACCCCACATGCCAATCTTTGTCCCGCTGACAATTCAGAAGGATTCCAAACATCCCGCTGCCTCCGTGCCCGGCATTAGCATACGGCGCGGCGCCCGCATTGTCCCGACCGCGCCGGCGTCTCCAGCAGATCACTGAGCATTTGCATAAAAATAAACACGACTGCGAACGCAAAGCCGCCGCCATTTTCTCGCATGACAGGGCCGCGACAAACGCTGATCTCTGCTCACTGACCCCGCGCGGGGTCGATGACGAAGAGAGAAGACGCCTCGGGGGCCCTGCGAGAGTGTGTCAACGCTTTCGACCGACGGCGTGGGGGGGGGGCGGGGGGGTTGGGGGCAGGGGGGGCGCGCTTATCAGCCACACTGTGTTACAGACACCTAATTGCAATTGATCCCCTTTGCTGTACCATCGATCGCGAGATCCTCTCTCAATCGCAAACTCCGCACTCGAAAAAGAAAAAGTTCATTAATCAGTGCACAGTGTTACGGGAGTGCCGCGGAGGGGGGGGGGGACAGGAGCCGGGGGCCCCACTGAGGTTTTGAGGTCGTAACAGCTGAGAGCTCTCTCATCGAGACGTCGTCAACACAGTAATAAGAAAACCGAAGGTCATGAAAAAAACAGTATAAAAATGGAAGCATTCGGTCGTCACATCGGCGACCCGTCACTCCGGTCCAGACCGAAACGTCTCCGCAATCGTTGGATTGATTGACACCTTTATTTTGAACATTCATGGTGTCAACAGGATGATGCCAACTGAAGCAGGTCGTCTTTTCCTCTTTTGGGGGGCTTTCAGTAAACAATTGCATTCAATATTTGATGGAAGGTTGTGAAATTCTGTACAGACATGCGTGCTTTTTCTTTTTCTACATGTTTTGAATCTATTATTGGAACATCCAATACCCAAAGCATTCTCCACGCATTTAGCTCAAAGCGAAGCACCACTAAGCGTCGCCCCACAGAGGTCTGTGGACATGTACGGCCCGCTGTTTAAATGAATGATTAATCATACTAATCATTTGACAAATGAAATGCCACATTATGACAGATCTTTCTCCCCAGGCCCCATGCGCCGTATTCCTTTGTCCAATTGAACACCCCGGAGCCTTATTGGGAAAAGCCATGAGCCAATAGCTACAAAACCTCTGGAAGCTGGCTGTACACAACGAAACGGCAGATCCCCAGCTGCACAGAGAGGCCCGAAGGGTAAACTCCTCCTGGAAGCCTTCAAAGGAGTTGCTTATTGAATAAGGTAGGCCGGAGATAAAGATGTCAGCAGTAATAATGCTTTTCATTCCGACTGTGATCTCGTTTGTTGGGCCCGCGTCGGCTCGAGAGACCCGTCCGTCAGCAGGACGGACTGCCGAGGTGACGCTTTCTCGCAAACACACTTTACATGGACACAAACGGGGCCCGAGCACAGGCGCAGTTGAGAGTAGCTCCGTGAAGTAGACTTAAAAGCAGCATTTCTCAATCACCTGGAGACACAATTACTTTGGGGGAGAAACTAATTAAAGATATCAAAATAATTAAGGAAAATGTACACAATTGTTCTTTGGTGAGGTGCTCACATTCATTCATTTATTGAAGTGGGATCCAATCCTCAGATGTTTGATGACATCCGGTATTTCATCCCGTTAAGGTACACCTAGCGACTAGAGACTCGTGCAATGCGACGCGGCGGTAAATCCAGCCTTCGTTTAAGCTCGTCCTGTTCCCAGGTGTCGATTCGTCGTGTCGTGTTGAACAAGGTGCTTTTCACACCCGTCTCACCGCCGTCGGGAGTTGGCCCGGAGTTGACCTTCCCTGAGTTGTCTCGCTTCAGTTGGTTCGGGATTGACGGGACGCACCGGAAATGGTTGCTTTTACATGTACAGCACTGAGAGCTTTGAAACAACAGCGTGAAATTAAACCAACGCGGCGGCCTCCGCGCCCCTACTCGCCAAACGCGTCGAGCGGGTCCTTTTTCAGTTTCCTGCGGCTCGACTTGAATTGAATTCAACAAACCGCTTCTTTGCACATAACATTTTTGCGATTGCTTCTTCGGGGTTGACAGGTGCAAAAAGAAAAGCATATTCAGAGATACAATTATGAGATATAAGGATTTTCTGAACATTAAAACCCCAAAATACCAGTGTGAAAATGGACTTGGTCCCCTTGAAGATGTGTTGTGGGGTGTTTGACACTTAACTCTTCTGCTTCTGCAAGATTCCGGGTATAAATACACACGTGGAGGCAAGTTGTTGAAGCCGCTGTGACAAAGCTCACCCTGAAGCTGTTTTTTTTCTGTAGCTGCTTCTTTACTTCTTTATTTTTTGTTGTGTAGTAGTTCTCTGATGTTAAGGTTTTATAGATTTTCTCCAACCAGTGTCTCACACACACACACGAGTCCCTCCTATACGGTGTGTTGCCCTTTCTATCGTTTGTACTGATACAGACTTGCAGCAGGAAAATGAAGACAGGGGAGGGGGGGGGGGTTGTGTTGGAAAGCAGGACCAGTCTGGTTGGACATTTGACAGGAAACCTTCTAGCGGGTGGGCTGGTTAATCGCCCGTTAATAACAGGCAGGCTGGCTGGAGTTCGGTGTTAAATGAACTCGCTCTCAGCGCCGCGACGAGAAGGACGAGCCGACGCCCTCAAATATTTACACTTTTTGCTTCTTACTTTTCCTAAATCTGCTCTGGTAGACTGACCAAAATTCGTTTAAAACAACCCCCCCCCCCCCCCAGTAAAAAGCTAATAATGAAATGCCCAGCTTCAATTCAGCTTCAGCCCAATCTTCCAAACCTTTGTAAATGAACACAGGGCGGCAAATCTGAGCGTTATTAAAAAGTGTTTTTAAAAAAATTTCCTATTTCCAGCAAATAGTGCACAGCCGTTAAAGGAAAATCGCATCGCAGAAACTTTGCCTGACTGAGGCGGAGACAAACTTTGGTCATTTGGCTCTGCCAGGTTTAACTAAACTAATAAGATTACTTGTGCCTCTGGAGCAGCTCGGGCTCTGCAGAATGTTGCTCATGCAACTAAAAGTCCAATTTGCTTAATGCAAATAAAGCACTGCACACTGTCTCTTTAGGCCTCCCCTTAGCTGTGTGCTTCCCCAAACCCGACGCGATTAATCTCCCTGCTCTTCTGCCACTGCATTATGCAAATCAATACAAGTTAGGATGTCTTAACCAGATGAAGTTAACAGCAATTCGGTTATAATTAATACTGAAAGATGTTTTGCATGTTTTTAATAGAACATTTTTCACTGATAATCAAGAATTATCAATATTACTGCAATTAAAACCTGTTATAACCTATTCGTTGTGTGTGTGAAAGGTGTCACTTGTAGTGACAAACCCACGGATAATTATCACTAAATTATCAAGTTCTCATGTGTTTCCTGATATTTGTTTTTTTAGTCCGCCTCACAGCTTATTATCAGGACGCGACAGACTCTCTACTTTGGTGGAAAAATCTCTCAACAAAGTTGTGATGTCTTTTTCACTGGCATTACCTCCACTTACAGGTTTCCAGAGAGAAAAAAACAAAAAACTAAGAGTTTAATTAAAAAGAACACAGTTATCAACCTCATTAAGTCCCCGAATTCGGACAAGACGACTCCGGCATCTCATTTAATTAACCAGCCTTTACAAAAGCCGCTTAGCGCGACCCCGAATAGTGAATCTCCCCTCTTCCTCCCCTCTTCCACCCCCCCTCATGTGTGAGAAAACACACAGAAAACACGTTTCCGGTTCTTAGCTTCATTTCATCGCACTAAACTGCGCATTGTTCGTTCAGTTTTGGACATTTGGCTGACAAAAAGTGATCTCCGTACCTTTATCTTAATACAACTAGCTGCAGTGAACGAGTCCTCAGCCCTTAAAACACTATGTGAGGCTGTTGATCTGAATTTTATCTGCCTTTTAAATGAACCGAATGTTTTTTTTTTTTTTCTCCTTTTCTTAAAGTTAACGAGTGAAACCAGACACAAACAAACACTTAATAGCCTCTCAAGCTCAATCAATTGTATTCGTGTAATATTGGATTTTATTTTTCCTGCCAATGCCAGCAACACTTGCTTTTTTTCTCACAGGTCTGTTGAAACTTCTGCTGGGAGCAGAAGATATTTACCGTGTCAGATATTTTCCAGATCTCTGACCCGGAAGGGTTCATCAGAAATGAAGGGATCACTAACTACAAATCATTTTTTAGTCACAACCTGAGAAGGATTGATGTATGTAAAAAAAACGTAACGGCTAATCCATCCACATTTCACTAAATGACCATGAATGTCAACCTTGTGGTGGAAAGACTGAGGAAAGGATTCCTCCTCTGGGAACCACGAATGTCCGTACAAAGGTTCCATCGAGGAGTCATTGAGACATTTCAATCCGTACCAACTGGGCAGCCAGACCGCCCCCCCCCCCCCCAGCAAGGCTTGGAGTGTATTAATGTATAAATGAACTGGGACCACATGCTGGTTCCTTCGCTCAGAAGACACAGCAGCTCGGGCCCCCCTTTAACCTCGACTTGACCCGTCAATAAAAGCAACTGACACCTTCAGCGCCGATGCACACGACCTTTTAGAAGCCCGCGCTTCTGCATGACATTTCGTTTCGACCGCACCCACATCGCATGACGCCATGGATAATTCCCCCCCCCCCCACACACACACACACACATTAAACTCATTGGACCAACCGCCCATGCTGATTAGCGGGTGTTTTTTTCGAACCCCCCGCTGCTCTCGGTTCTTCCCACTTGAATGAATCAATGATCTCACCTCGGTGGGACACTGAGGTGACACTGAGCAGCACGAGCCAGTCAATGCCCCCCCTCCCACTACTCGTTAACCACCACTCACCTCGTTGAACCTGCCACAAGCTCTCGAGATGTGAGGATCGAAAAAAACAAAGACGCGAGAAAATTCAGCCTTTTTAAATACACATCCCCAAATAATAATCCTCGCATCCCGGGAGCTTCGTTCACTTTAGTCCGTCTCTGACCTTGAGTCGCTGTAATTATGCTCTGCGTCGCTATGAAGGGGGCCGGCGGCCTCGTCTGGCTGCTCAAAATATGTGTCGTGAGTTATTTTGTGTTCTTTTCTTCAATCTAAAATACATCCAAGGGAGTCAAGGGCCAGGCAGCACACAGCTCTACATCACGCAGTGGGGTGGCTGTCCGCTCCAGCCACAGGGCCCGGCTGGGTGATTTATACCACAATACCAACGGCTGTAATGGTAACATACTACAGGTAATTGAAAAGGAAATTGAATTAGGTCAACACAGGTAGTGACAACAGTCGTTGGGTGCCACGCGAAAAGGCTTTACAACTTCCAACACCATTCTGCCGCTGTGGCCCCATTAGGAATCCCGCCGCCAACTCTAATATCAGGCGACTAGATATCAGTCGCCATGTTTCATTTGGACTTAACGAGCATCGTTGAGAACGTGGCCCAAACTGTTGTGATACACTGCAGCACTGATAGGGTTTTATACGAGTTATCTAGTTGTATACAACGAGATAAGACCTTATCTGTGGAGTCTGACTCGCCGCGTGGACGGTATCATCGGGGGGGAGCGTGCACCGTGAACTGTCATCACGTATTGGCATCAGTGTTGGCCCGCGAGGGGGAGAGGTGGTGAGCTCGTTGTTGGGTTCGCTGAAACGGGCCTATACGCGACCAAAGATGCAAAATGGTCAGAGGGAGACGTGAAACCAAACACAACTACAGAGAGATGCAAAATGACCACAGAGGGACAGGAATCCAACACAAAGAGAGGCACATCCACGGGGGTACGGAGCGGCCGCTGACACACAAAATGGCCACAAAGAGACACGAAGAACAGACGCGGGGACCAACAGCTACAACAAAAGGCGCCACTGACACGAGAAGACACCAAAAGGACACAAAGAGAAGCATAACAGCCGCAAGCGGGACGCAAAAGGCCTTCAAAAGGCCTTCAAAAGAGTAGTGGGTATAATGTATTTAATAAATAACGCACTTTCCATGCGAGTGCATGTAAATGATGACGAGCACTTAAGCGAGCTCCTCCTCCGTGTCAAAGACTCAAATATCAATCCGACACTTCCCACCTGCAATGTTGGCGGGTGAGCGACTGATGAAGCCACGATTCACTCCAACCGCCTCTTAATGACACACGGTGTCATTAGCAGATAACAAAAAATAATTAATGTGGATTTACCGCGACACCTCTGCGGCTTTTGAAGTCACTTGTTTACTCAAATTAAGCCGTTTTGTTGATGCGTGGCCACGCGGGCCGCTTTGAGTGCAATGGAGACGGCCGTGAGCCGGGTGCGAAATGAGCGGGAAAAAACGTAGCGCGGGCGGCCTCGAGGGGGGGGGGGGGGGTATATCACATTTATGCCGTTTCCATGACTTTGAGACTTTTTCTGGGATGCGGTTCAATGAGCTTTTCAGCTGTGAAATAATGCTGGAATGTGTCCCCCCCACCCCCCCCCCCCGTAATACACACCTGCTACTCAGTTATTGTACCCTACAACAACAGCCGTGGGAGAATATTGACAGAGCTCAGAATGAGAACATTACCTCCACGCAGCAAACTGTTGGATTATTATTATTTTTTTTTTTTTACTTCAGTCAAATAAAAATCCACAGCTGCCTGCGTAGAAAAAGGGAGGAGGGGAAATGAAAATATAATATGCATTGCTTCCATTCACACGATTACTGCCTCACACGTGCGGGATGGTAATATGAAATATCCCCACAACAGCTGGGTCGCAGTCTTCTCCCAGCGTGTTGAATATATTCATGATCCGGCCACATCGACGCTGAGCCCCCCCCCCCCCCCCCAGCTCTGCCTCCCCCCCACCCCCTTCCTTCATCTCCCCTCCGTCTGGCAGCGCGGAGGCTGATCGGCGGGGACGGTTTGCGTCTGAGGGGGAAAACGGGAGAGGAGACGGCGGCGGCGACACGACTGCGGCCTCCCGCCGAGAAAAGAGAGAGGGCCGGGGGTGGGGGGGGGGGGGGGGGCTCGTGGATAAATAGACTGATCTAATTTGTTACCTCGGCCCCCGAATGTATTCAGGGTCCCCGTTCTGCGCCGCTCTGTCCCCGGCACGCGGCCGGATGACGTTGAAATGTTTGGGCAGGAAGGGACGCGACTGGGAGCGATCTCGCCCCCCCCCCTCCCCCTCTCCCCCTCTGCAGACCTGCGCCCGAATCAAATGCAAATAACCCAGAGTATAAGCGATGATATTACTCCAATAATGCATTGATGGTAATATATTGCCGGTGGAAATTGAAACCGAGAGGTTTTTGTCCCAATGGACCAGAAACCAAGAGTACAGATCAATTTAAACCGGCAAATGGCTAAGAGGTGAGTAATGGATCTCTGATCGCAGGGTCTGCCCGCGGAATACAAAGAGCGCTCCTTGACTTCGACATCAAAAAGATGCTTCAGAGCTCCAGAAGTCCCGGGAGCCCCCCTCCCCCCCCCTCCCCCCTTGGGCACCGTGGATCTCCGGGGCCGCACCACGCGTCTTCGGGGTCCGGTTATTGAGGCCCAGGGAGCTCGTGCAGGTGGAGGGGGGGGCATGAATCCGGTGCAAGATGCGCTGCGGCAGTTCGAGGGGCCGGGTCACAGCTGCTCATCGTCACAGAGAGAATTCAGCAGATGTGAGGAGACGTTGACAGGCGGAGTTCCTCTTCAACCCTGCTGCATTGTTACCACTATACTTCCTCTTTTTTTTCAGGAACTCAATTATCTTATTTCCAATGCGCCATCCTCTCCTTTTCTTTGGAGCTTGAACCGTTTGAAGTGTGAACTTCAATGCACACCATTCACTGATCACACAATGACATCACCTGGCGGTTTTGTGTCATGCGGGGTTTAAAGTATAAAAGCTAAGTATGCTTTTCAGCAAATTGTTTTAACTATTCAAACGTCTGTCAGACAATGACACGTGGGATGATGAGAACGCATATGAGCCGACGCAAATGAAGACCCCTTTTTTTGATCTGACGGTTAAAATTGATGGGTTGCTCCTTAGATCACCACACCCGTGTGATGAGAGATGAGAGGAAAAGGCATTTGAATTTCAAATGATCCGTCCCGGTGCGTCCCGGTCTGCACACGCGCGCGCGCGCGCTGCGGAGACGCTGCGTAAATTGGTAATTTGGAAAAGCCTCGAACCTTTTAGAGAACATCAATGCGCACCGTATAGCGCTTGGGCTCCAAACCCTCTGCGTCTCGATATGTATGTCTTCACACCGGTGCTCCTGCTGCACGCAGCGCTCCCCAGGTCAACCTTGGAGGTTTTCTGGGGCCCCCGGGGGGCCACAAATGTTTTGCATCTAAATGCCTTATTTGCAGTGTGTCCCCGGGTTCGGACATACAAAAGGACTGTGTTCATATGCCGTTGCGTTTAGTGCGTTCTTATTGATCAAAGTTGACAGCTACACATGTTGGATAAAGAGAAACATCACGATGATGAATTTTCGTTGCATTATTTATCGCGGGCGGCCCTGGTAGGGACGACGGTCCCCGAGGTAATACGTCTCCTGATACATTATTTTAGACAAATCTCTGGCTCACTCTGGAGAGGTTTTCGCCTCAGAGTTTTATAATGCATTAGTTTGCTGTTATGTAACATTTATGTGTTTTTGCTCAGTAAATCTGTGTGTGTGTGTAGTAGGTGTGTAATTTAAATTCATTCATTTAATCTTTTATTAGTTTTCTTATTAAAATCGTATAAGATGGACTTACATTGAGAGATAGTTTGGCAAGATTTGGGCAATTGCCTTGATGTGTTAAATGAAAAGGTCTCTAGATGTACCATTGTGAGGTACACAAACACCAACAACTCCCCCTAATTTAGCATTGCTCTGCACTAAAGAACACTGGGAGACTGAAACAAACAATCAAAATGGGCTGAGACGTCCTGAAATACTAAATGAGATTAAGGCAAAACTAACTAGCTAAATAACTACTTTCTTAGGGGTCGTTGGGTCAGTTTACCGAAAATTCCAATAAAAAAAAGAACTCACTTTTTTTTTTTTTACTGTTTTCCCTGAGACTGTTCAGAGAGCCGACTGTGAGATCTTAATTGAAATGCGTTAAACGGAAGAAAAACAGCAGAACAAAGACTCATCGCCGTCGGCTTTTCAAATGTTATTATAGTTTAACCACTAAGCAGGTTTTCTTTTCAATTCTTTTTTTTTTACTTTCAGTTGATAGCAGAAAGCAGGGGGAGTAAATTAGTCACAATGGGCCCAAACACACACACACACATCTTTTGGCGTATATATATTTTAAATACAATGTTTGGGGTTTTACAGCAAACAGAGAACGAGAGACTCATGCTATGGAAATGGGAAAAGATCTTTTCACGACCCCCCCCCCCCCAGCCACACAGACCCCGTTGTAACTGAACTGCATGGCACTCTTCATATTTAAGCCTGTGGCGGAGTAGAGGAGGCGCCATGCATCCCTCACACTGGGGACATTAACAGTATAAATACACGATCATGTCGTTCTGTTTAATCAGAGCTCCACAAGCAACATTTCCGCCTCATCGTTTGTATTAAATAAGATCAGGGACCGAAATGTCTGAAGCTCCGGTCCTCTTATCAAGGATAATATGCAGAAATCGCAATCAGTTTGTCTGACGGTAAGAACAAAAGGCAGATGACTGGCATCACTTGTGTCCTGCTGCAGATAGGCAACTACTATATTGAATCAATTACAAGATGCCAGATTGGATTAAGATGGTAATATTAACCGGCTACTCTCCCACACGTGGCTTGTAAACAACATAATGGGTTCATGTGCGTAATTAGGGTGAGGACAATGAAGAGATTATTGCATGGAAACACAGCTATGGCGCTCTGATTAGCGGCTGCAGAGCCTCGTGGGGACGCAGTGTGGTAGGTGTCATGTGGGTGAAAGACGTGGAGGCCTAGAGTTCATAATGTGTGTGTGTGTGCGTGTGCGAGAGAGACAGGGAAGACAAACGTGATGAAAGATGATGGAGGTGTGTTAAACAGTTGGGAGTTGTTGTAAAAGCTGAGGGGTGGCTGTCGAAGCACCTGTTGTGCACAGAGCTTCCACAGGATGCACAACCGTTGCGGTGTGAGAGCTCACCACGTCTTCATCAACACGTCAGCAGGGTGCTGTTCTTTTTACTTAGTGTTGCCTCCTGGTTTATGTAGTTATTTAAGTAAAAAGAAAAAGAAGAAAAGTATATAATAATGTGTGCGATGCAAATGAACAGATGAGATATAAAATATGAAAAACAAGGACGAGGGAAAAAAATGCAAATTAATAATGTATATCAAGACATTCAGTGTAATGAGCTGCTTTCATTCCACTCAAATACAGACTGAGGCAAATCTCTTCTTCTCTACTTTTCATATCGATTGAAAAATGATGACTTAATTATAGTAACTGGGTTTTTGCCTGGCAAATCACCCCCCCTCCCCCCCCTCCGTGGAGAATTGTAATTAATCCATTACAAACACCACCTGTTATTCAATATGTTGATGAAGACACCTCTGAGGTAGAACATTAAAATGTTGGCAAAGGCAGCGCAGCGCATCAATGCGTGTGACACGTGTTCTTCAAAGGGGCCGATTAAGCTTTCCTGACTGATGCCCCCCCCCCCCGATGATCGTAGGAGCGGCGAGGGGCAAAATCCACAAAGAAGAGATCCTTTTCACTGTAGAAGGGGGCCATTGTTATCAAATTCTCTTTTTGTTGATTTCCGCTGGTTTGCTAGAGTTTTTCGATAGTGGCTTAATCTTCTCAGCTAACTATCCGCCAGAAAGATAATAAGCATTTTATAAGAAAAATTACTCAAAATCACAACTTAACGTCATCATCGGTTTTAATGTTTAGTTATTGAGGGTCAGCGTATGAGCAGCAATGGATACCTTACACCCGCTCCAGCAGTAATTAATATACCAGAAAGCAATTCAACGATTGCCTGTCTAAACTTTTCCATGTGATTGAGTTCCATATCCGGGCGGCGGTGCCAATTCGGAGCCATAAATGTATCCTGATCCTTAGGAAATCATCCCGGATTACCGTCAAAGTCACATTTTCCGTCGTTTTACGATTCATTTTTCAATGGATGTGCTCAGTGCGAAGTCAGACTGACATTCCACATCGTACCATGGGACAAAATTGTCTTGTTTCTAGTTAAAAGGAGCCCGACGCGGATGTTCACTGAGGATTTGAAGCTTAATAGAATATGAGACATTTTGCAAGTTGACTCTCTTTCTCCAGAAATGCTGTCTTCAAATGCACCGTTTACGGGAATTGTCTCTCTCTCCTTCACATTCACAGTTGACTCTGTCAGTATTACACGTAGAAAATCTAAAATACAGGGAGCGGCACATTGTGGGTCACAACAGCTCCAGCATATATTGAGGTCTTGGGAATAATCCCCGAGGATGACACGTTCCCATTTAGCCAGCCTTTCCAAACAGCTGCTGCCTTATTGCGCTGACATTACCAGGGAATTAGTTATTTACCAGACGTGTTTATAGAGACTCATTGTCTGATCTTGTTTTTCATTAAAACTCCCTCTCTGCGGACTTGATACGCTCACTTTACCAAAGTACTTTGACTTTGGCTCGACTTGGAGGTAGGACGATTAAACAAAACGTACATACGGTTACTACCGTGGAAATAATCTGATCTAAAAGAGCAAATTGAGTGAGTATGAATACGAGTGCTTCATTTAAAGGTGCGCCGTGTGAGATTTGGCGCCACCTGTCGACGAGGTTACAGAATGCAACTGACGTGCGCGCACAAAGAACCACCAAACCTCGCCATCCAGAGTCAGTGTGGTTTTTTTTTTATCCGCCGTCGATGTTGAGCGACTCTACAGTGGCCGAGAAGGTTCAGACAAATACAAAAGCCACAACACAACGCGAACGCCACAACACAAAATACACAAGCCACAACACAACAGAATTTAACTAACTAACGTTAGCTAAAAGATGCGTGGCGCCATTTGGCTAACGTTAGTTAAACTGTAGCCGCAAAGAATAGTGTTTCACTTACTTCTTAAACGATCGGGCATCCTCCAGCTCCTGTGGGCAGTTACTTAGCTACTTCCGTTTTCGCTTTTGTTTTGTGGCGTTCGTGTTGTGTTGCGGCGTTCGGTTGTGTTGTGGCATTTGCGGTTGTGTTGCGGCTTTTGTATTTGTCTGAACCTTCCCGGCCACCGTAGCGACTCGCTCTCAGGCAACAAAAACCAACCCAACCGTTCGCCCTTTGGTTCCCTTCACATTCCCCCCACAGAGAGACGAGAGGAGACCCGGAAAGGATGGAGAGTGTGTTCTCGCCTGGAGGTGATTTAGTGAACACCAGACGGGAGGCTTACTCTGCGACCGAGAGAAGGTCACCAGTAATTTTTGACTAATGTTGTTTTTATCTTGGACTCGCCCGGCTCTCTGATTAATTGTGTTCAGGGTGAACATGCAGAGGACGGAGCGAGGGTGCTCGCCGTGACCCGTGCGCGTGGGCGTGAAAAAGGCGCCGGCGACCCGAGGTTCAGCAAGTTTGGGTCGGAAAAAAAAAACAGAGATGAATTTTAAAAATGATTAGACAAATTCTCCTCATGAGTTACGAGAAAACTTTCGATATCTGGAACTTTGGAAAATTGGTCTGCAGCAATAGGTCAGAGCCTCGGCCGCGGTGGAAGCTTTTTCTAAAAAAATATTCTTTTCAGCAGCTCCCACGACCGTGCACATTTAAAAAATGGCCACTTTTGTGAATTAAGTATACAACTAAAATAGTAGTTTAAAAAAGGTTTGCAGATTAGGTTTCAAATTTTATGAGCATACATCAAGAGTAAAAGAGGAAGTGAAATATGAGCTATTAGAGTGAAGGTGATTTGGCTTTGCTTTTTAGCATCAGACTGGGAACTTCAATGCTAAAAGCCAAAGTCTTGATTCTATCTCAGAGTTAGGATGGAAAGGAGCGCTCCATCTAAGCACCTGAGTGGCCTTGAAATAATTTAATGGAGATAAAAGATTGCCTGAATCAAAGCCATTAGCCATTTCCTGTGAAAATCCGCTAATTCCCTCTGCATGATGACATTTTATTTCATTTTCAAAATCCATTCCCTAAATGTTCAGCTACAAGAGGAGAAATGTAATGTTTGTCATCTGCGGTCGGCCGTTCATCCCGTCCTTGGTCGCCATCCGGTTACGCCTCCACAAGGAGGCGTTGTACATTACACTCGCCACTGATTCAAACTATTGAATCTCCACAATTCTACAAATTCAGACAAATTTGTAGACACAGATCTCCATCTTGGTCCTATTCAGCCCTCCTGCACAGCTTCCTGCAAACGGTCACGTGATCTTGTTTTGATTGGGGTGGTTTGAACGTACCCAGTGGACCCGTCTTTAAAGAAAAGGACCACCACCCGAGTCCAACGTCACTGGGAACTCAATGTCATCGGAGAGATGTATCAGCCATGACACCCTGATATCCGGAGTCCTCATTACTTCAGCTCGGATCTCGTCCACCCCTGGCTCCCTGCCACTGCGGGGACCTTTGCAGTGACCCCCCCCGAGATGAGCAAAGACTCTATTACCGATACTTAGAAGGATGATGTCGCTCTTTTAGTTTTGGATCCGCTCAAAGCGCTTCATTTATCTCGCGGGTTTTGAGAACTACTTCTTTCTATAAATCTTATGGATCTTTGACACATACAGAAGTCAGTAAATTGCTCATTACTACCATCACTCGGGGAGCACGTCGCTGTCATCAGGGTCATGTGATGTCATTTTCGTTGGTTGCCATGGCTTCATGCATGAGGCTGTCAGGAAACGTTTTCATTGATAACCACACCCCCCCTTCCCCTTAAACTGAAACCTGCGATAGAAATCATCATTGGGTGTCGGTGGGCACTTGTGAAGAAGAGCAGCAGGTTCAAACAGATCATGAGTGGAGTGACAGTTGGAGGTCAGTTGAGCTGACTGGGGTTTCGGGTTAGGCCTGCTTTCTATTCCTGTTGACCTTGTTGACCTTACAAAAATACACTTTTTTTTTTTACTACTTCCATCTCCGACAAACACCAGTATTTTGAAACTGAGACCTTTTTCCTTGGCCAGCAGCTGGCGTAGACCTCACATTTCCCCCCTAAACTGACAGTGTAGAATTAACAGTCCAAACGGTAGGAAGACACAAGCAAAACCTGCAGGACCGCTACCACCAACTGGTCCGTGAGTCACGGCTCCATTACTCACTCACGGGCCGTTTAATTCACTCAATCGGGATATTCTTCCTTTTTTTTTTAATGTGGTGGCTCGGTGACAAGCCGGCGGCGCTCGCGGCGGTGGCGGCGAGGGACGTGGACGGCGAGGACAGAGTAATTGCTCTCGCATCGTGGGAACGGGACCAAATTGGAGGTTGGAGCCACGTTGATTGAGAAGCGGCGGCGGCGAGAAGGGGCAGGCTTCCTCAACGGGAGGCCGGATAAGAAAAAAGAAGAAGTGCGGAAACCCAGGCACCTATTACGAGGTGTGTGAGTGTGTTTTTGTGTGCGTGTGTGTGTGTGCGTGTGTGTGTGTGTGCTGCGAGCAGAGACACAAGAGTCAGCAGGGGTGTTCAGAAAAGAGCCGGTTCGCTTTGTGTAGCTTGGCCTCAGCGTGGGAGGCTTCCTCCACTTCACCTTGGGCGCCGCCGCCGTTCCATGGGAGCGAAAGCGATCCGAGCGCGGGAGCGCATCGGCGAAGGTTCATTACAATAAATGTGCCGCACAGGCCGACTATTAGAAAAGCATCTTGACAGTGGTGTAAAAATCGAGTGCCACAATGTAAAGAAAGAGCTGGTGTCAGAGTGTCAATGAACACTCAAGGATTTGAGTTATGGGTTAAAATGTTTGGAATTAGTTCCATTTATTTTACGTTATTCATGCTATAAGGAATCAGTGGTGCTTTCATTTGCTCCATTGTCACTACGTTCTGTGGTAAAACAGTAAACACCTTTTCCTCACAATATGGAAAACTAGCTTTCTGACTCTTTTTTTTGCAGCTAAATCTCAACAAGTGAGCTGTTTGCACGCAGCAGCATTCTCCAAAAAGCCCCCCGGATGATTACAGGAAGGTAGGAAGGCTTGGAGGGATCTCTGTGTGCTGATGCACAGCCGTGGAGCTCGGCATTCAAGCACCACTCGGGCTTCACCCGGGGGGCCTGCCTCCGTTGGGGCCCCCCTCGGAGAGGTCAGCATCAAGGTCTCCTCCGTCTGTGGTTCCGCGTAGTTCTCTTCCTCTGTTGCACCGTCTCTGCTGCCGGGCAGCCTGTGCGTTACGGAGCGCGGTGGCATTTAAAGGGCGTGAGGGCCGAGAGCGTCTCTGGAGCGCGTTGACGGCTAGCGGCTAGCTGGGAGCGCTAACGGTGACAAACTGGGGCAGGAGGCGAAGGCGGGAGCTAACGTTGACGATTCAGCCTGCTCCTGTGAATTATTCATGTCTCGCGCATTCAACGTATTGTAAATGTTTAATGTCGTTTATTCTGTAAACATGACATCGGGTGCACTTTGGATGTCGCATTTGTACAAAATACAAAGGAAACTAAATTTGAAATGATTTCAGTAACGACCCAGACTTCTTTTGTCGGCTCAGTTGGATATTATTTCACTGTGTTCTCATAGGACTGTTGTTCAATGCTACATTATCAGAGTACCAAATGCAGCTTCTTCTTCTTTTTTTAACGATAGGAAATCAAAATAATTCCATGCCTTTTAATACACTGTCTGGAGAAAAAAAATTGGCAACCCAAGTCAGCATGATAATGAGAGTCTGCAGCATTCGTAATCGCAGATTGTCTGCTTTGAAAGTCCTGCTCCATTCCAACTCTCCGAAGCCCACGTAGGGGGACACACAGATGTCAGCGTCTCTCTGTGTGATGCATGGTGGCCAGGCCCGTTTTCTTTATCAGCGCAGCGTACTGTACTCTCCGGCTCGCTCCCAGCAACACACCTCCCCTGACTCCGAGATAAAACATGGGCTCTGTCACACAGGCTTGCGCCGAGGCCCCGGCAGGGGAGCCCTAATGATCGCAATAAAAAACAAATGCAAATGATTACCTTGGGGTTCCCTCTCGTGTTGAATCTGTCGCTCAGCCTCTGGCTGTCGGGATGGATCACTGGCATCGTCTGTGGACGCCGAGTGTTAGGAAAATAAACACCGACTGGGCCGGCGCCGGCACAAACAATGCAACAACAGTAATGCTGTTATCTGCGGCGGGGGGGGGGGGGGGGGGGGTTTGGTGCCAACGCCGAGGACGTTTTTTTAGAGGAAAATGGCGCGTCGCGGTCGAGAAGAATCACACCCGGCCCATCCAAGCGCTTCCAAAAGCTCGCTGTCTTTTGGTCGTTCTGATAAATGAACGTTTTTTTTGGTCATATAATATTGTTGATATTGTTGGTCGTGTTAAATGTTCTGCTCTCACAACCACAAAACATCAAGAGTTTTTATCAACCTCTGTTGTTTGTATCGTGCAATACTATGAATCACGCTGCCTACATGTTGATGCATGAATGTTTAATGTTGAAACTTTTAAGCAAATCTTAAAATGAACTACTTGTAAAATAATATTTCTATAATGTGGCTTTGTTACTTTAACATACACACGTGTATGTAGGCGCTCACTCGCTCCCTCACGGGTGGCAGCGT
This sequence comes from Pungitius pungitius, assembly GCF_949316345.1. Taxonomy (NCBI): domain Eukaryota; kingdom Metazoa; phylum Chordata; class Actinopteri; order Perciformes; family Gasterosteidae; genus Pungitius; species Pungitius pungitius. The sequence goes on along the minus strand of NC_084918.1, from coordinate 2,754,420 downwards.
TCATGAAATAAAGTGAAAATCCGGACTGTGAATCTTGTCACATTTGATTCAAATCATGGCGAACAAACACCACAACTACGCATGATTATGTAATTGTTGGCTAACCTTTGATTTCTTGACAACAAATAAGCTGCTCCTGTCGGTTCCTTCAATGAATGGATCATTTATAATTAGTATGCATGTCCAGTTTTTAGCCAAAAGGCAAGTTGCCAAACAATACCTTAATGTAGCTTCATTTTTTCCCCCTTCATTTTTTTTTTACATTTTATTCCCAGGTCAGGCTTAGGAAGAAACAAATGCATCCTTTCCCATCAACTTCATCAACTTGAGTATCATCAGCAGTTATTTTTTTCCTCACTGCAGGCTGAGAAAATGGAAATTAGTCCCGAGGCTGCTGTTGAATGGCCGGGCATATTTGAAAATGTTTTGGCTCTGGTAGGTCATAACTAAAGAGTCGAGTCAACACAAAAACCAGAGGCCCCTATAAAACCATTTTTATGAATTATTTCCTTAAGTGTGTCAGACCTTTTTTGGGGGGGATTCGGGGGGAAAAGGGAGGTCAAACCAAACGGCAGCACATCGCTGTTATCATTTCCTCTCGTTTAAAGCCGTGGATTTGTGAAATTAGGCCTCAGGGGACTCCGCGTTCCACACGAAATCGTAGATGTTTGACTCCGGGGTGACATCGGCCTCCAGCCCTCCGTCGACAGGTGAATGGAGACTTAAAGCGATGGCAGATTAGTTCATGGAAGGTCTAGGAAGGTCTCTCTCTCTCTCTCTCTCTCTCTCTCTCTCTCTCGGCAGACGCGCGGGTCGTGCATTGTCTCTGGTAAGCCCTCCTCGCCGTAAAGCCGCCGCCGATCCTCCGGGCGACTCGCGTCCCTCCGGCTGCACTCGTCGGGAATAAATAGACTGAAATAGTATTTGGAGTAAAGGGAACGCTCGTAATACTTACAATAACTTACACGTTGATTCAAGGTCGACGGGAGCCCCTGCTGGTCTTTCTACAGACCTATAGATAGATACAAAGCGTACGATTTGAGGCTTGAGATGGCATCACAGCAGTGAAATACAAACACACCTGCAGCAGTATTGCTGCAGCTGGAAATGCCTGCTTTTTATTATTTTTTATTTCAACTATTTTTAGTGTGTGTTGTTTGGCTCCTCTGGGGCTCAAGGTGCCTATCGGTCAGAACAATCTAAACAACAATTTTCTGATTGATTTGTCATGCGGTTATATAAGAGGCTGAAATGAACTGAGCGCACTGCGGCCCGAGAAGACTGCGAGAAATGAGCCCGCGTTTGGTAATAATGATGCCGCAAGCCAAGGAAAAACGATATGTGGGGCTTTTGTTTTTAGCTCATTTTGCTAATGATGTCTTCGTCATTAAGCAAATGACCAGAAATACACCACCATTGTTTCTTCAAATATTAAAAAAAAAAAGAGGATTTTTCTTCCTTTTTCTTGGATAAAAATAAATGAACGAAAAGTTAACTTCAAATGCCTCTCTTGATATTCTGGGAATGTGTATGTCATTATGAATGATGCAATATCCGCTCCGCGAGAGCAGGGAGTTACAATGAAGCACAATGTCATTAGGGCCGTTCTCCAAGTTTTTTAGGTGGTCTTAACTATCGGCCCGGAATTACTTTTCTAATGAAGTGAATTTGAATAATGCATCGGCGGACAGATTTGGAACAGCGATACGGTGATGATTAGGATATATGACTGAAGACCAGATGTGGCGGTCCACCTCTGCGTGATGCACGACGCATTCACATGATTAATGATGACTGGTGACGTCGGGGGGCGGCGGGGGGGGGGGGGGGGGGTTCCTCCTGGACAGCTCGCTCCCCCCGCCCCCGGGTGTCAGCTTTGACCAAACGCAGTCATGTGCTGGATGAACACAAAGTGGAGAACTGTTCATGGGGCCAAAGAGAAAAAGGGCTCCAGGCTAAACAGCCCCCCTGCAGAGAGACAGGTGTGGAGATCTGGAGAGGTGCGTCTGTGGCAACCGATTAACAAAGGGCAACACACTTGAACTTTGTGTTAAGTTGTGTTACTCGTGGCGTCGGGTTGGTTTGCGTCACAGAGACACCTGCTGGTTTCAACGCGACGCGAGGCCTAAGAACTGGAGGGGGGGGGGTCGCACGCGGCGTGTAGGACGCCGTCCACATTCATTGCCCGCACATGAGTGTTTGTGTGTGTGCGTGTGTGTGTGTGCGGCTCGTTGGTGCTTTTTACTCTGCAAACAAAGGCAGATGCGGGTAGATTGGGATTTAAGATTCTGATTTAATTAGCTTTGACTCTCGGGGGCTGCCTCTAAGGTAGTTGCTCCTACACGCTGCAAAAACTCATTATGGATGAATTAATGAAGTGGGACGTACACTTGGCATCATCCATGTGGCATGCACTGATGCATTATGCATTATTGTTATTATTATTATTTTAGGGCATAGGCAAATGCGGTTTGTTTGTCGGGTGGATATCAGGGACACGGAGAGACGTATTGATTCTAACGTCAACATCGCGCCGCAAGTGTTATATTTATTCCGGTGTCTTATTCACGTCTGAGATCATTGTGTAAGATGCACGCGGGGAAGTACTTTTGATACTGACTGGTCCCGATTTGAATCACAGTGTTCTCTGCCAACACCCTGCGTCGTCCTGGCGTCTGCGCTGTACGCAGAAAGCTGTTTGCATCAGGTTCCATTTATTCACCAGAGAAAGCGCACAGCCCATTTCCTTTGATTAGTTGTGGTTCCGACATGAAAAGAACGGAAAAGAAAAGCGATGTGCTCAAGTGAGATAGGACAGTGTGCAGCCCACTGTGTCTATAAAACCTGCAAATATCCCTGAACGTAATGGTTTCTATGAAACTGCTTGTTTTTGTTTGTCTCTTTTTTTACGTGAAGCCAAAGTCACCGTCCTGTAGAGCTGAAAATCAGTATTTTAAGATGAAATAGTTGTTATAATTTGTTGATCTATGGATGGATCCACAAATTGTTTCCTACCCAAACCGTGTACCTGCTCAGCATCACAGTGCTATGCAGCCAATAAGGGTTTCTTTGGAAATGACAAAGAGCAAAACAGTTACAATTATCACATCTGCGACACAAACACAAAGGAATGCTAATGTCGCGCCGTGTCAGTTTGAAGTGTAAATATGCTAATATGCAATTACTTGCTCGACTACAATAACTTTATCAGGTGATAATTGTCTTTTCCCAGGGCATCAAATCAGTTTGCTATAATAAGATGAAGAGATAAACCGTTTTTCATTGTCACTCTATTGATGCAACAACATTTTGTTTGGCAGCAGTGAACAACAAAAAACAATACACACCATAAAAACACACGGAAGTATAAATGCTAGTATGGATGCATGGTGGGTAAATTGCCCACACAATAAAACGTCCGCCTCGTGCTCACAGTTTACTCTGCGGTACCCAACAGTCAATAAGTGGTCAACAGATGTGCGTGTTGGTGAACAACGTGCACGCCAGAGACTGAGCGTGTGAGCGTGAGCATCGATGGCGCAGCAAACACAGCCGTGACGTACCAGTGTAGTGCGTACCGAGGACCAGACATGAGCTCCACGGGGGGGGGAGGTGATGAACCGCGACCCGGCCTCCAGAAATATCCCACGGCTGCTTTATCGCATCCCGCAGCGTGCACGACAATGCATCATCAATTTAAGGACCCCCCCCCCCCCCACCCCCTTTTCTAATGAACGCGAAGGACTCTCAAGCAAAGCGATTTGTCCGCACGGATCGCAGACTGTGGCGTCTGCGCGGGCCCCTTCACCCCCCCCCCCCCCCCCCCCCCTCGAGAGCGCTCGCCCCCTTCATCTCTCAACCCGTGACATAAATGACATGATTCAGTGGGCCTGTGGGAGAAGATGACGGACAGCCGGCTCTGAAATGTTAATAAACTGCAGCGTTTTGTACAGCGGCCCCGGTTCGGGTTCTCGACTCAACGGGCACAGCGTTGACCTCGTGGGTTGTCGCGCTGCTGCTGCGGGGGGGTGGGGGGGGGAGGCCATAGTGTAGCCATAGTGACACCTGCAAGTCAATCCCCGCCGAACTCACGATATAAAAAAAAAAAAAAACCCAAAAGGACACGTGTGAAAACAGTTGAAAAAGGAGATTCAAACGAGGCGACTTGTCGTCCTTGTCACTTCTCATCACTGCTGATCTCGCAGGCGGAGTGTGAAAGCAAAATAAAAGGATGCTTAATGATTGTCGGTGGCGCACTCGACCTTCCCGCCGCTCGTCCTCAAGGAAACGCTCCGGTGGCGCCTAAAGCTTCGCCCGCCATCCCAGACAAATGCCCTCGTGAGGAGCTTATTATCTGCATCACTCAGAGTGCAACAAAAAAAATAATAAGGTGCGCGTGTTTTGTACGTGCACAGAGGCGACAGAGTTCATGGATTATTTGGCATTTGCATCAATAGTGGATCGGTTATCTATCTGCAGAATTTGCACAGTGGTCACTGCATTACCTCCCATCGTTATACTGGTACATTTTGCACAGCAGCTTGTGCGGATCGATGGATGATGTGCAGCCAGAGGTTTAATATGATCTCCTACAGCACATCAAATGACAAATTTGCTCAGAATATTGTTATGGACCTTTTCTTATTGTATTGACCTTTCAGTGTGAGGGACGCTCTTAACTACAGTAATAAGACTTTCACACTGTGTGGGAGATGAGTCAGACCCTCCCCCCCCCCCCTCTGATGGTAAAAGCAGTTTTGATGTGGAACAGAAACATTGGAGCACTCTCAGCGATTCTGAAGGTTCCCAAAAATATTACAGTCATTTTCACTCTTTGAACACAAACCGATATTCAGATAAAATGAAACACGGATGTTTACAATAGCTCTAAATTATGCAATGTATTGCGTTCTTTTCTTCCGTAGGAGAGAGATGGGGGGGTGGGGGGTGGCGACATGTGTGTATTGTAATCTAATACAGTTGTAATTAAAGGATAGTGTGAACTGGAGGTCATTTACTGGGTGGATATTAAGAGGGAGATTGTAGTACTTAAAAAAGCCCACACGCGCACATTCTGTTTGAAGGCACTGCCATCTAGTGGAAATCACCTGCAAGTACAGATACTGGCCCAGCATGCAGTTTATAGACCATGCTGGGCCAGTATAGAAACAATCAAGTAATCTCAATTCTGTCATGTCTTGGAATGAAAAATACGAGAAAAGAGGCTAAAAATAACCCTTTTTATTAGGTAGGTTTCTGTTTTGGGGCCGATGTTCTAGATTTGTCAACTAAATATGTTTTCCTTGTGACCGGCTGGACCGGACTACTCATTTTCCCTCCAAATGCATGCTGGGAAAGCGTCAAACTATCTTACCTCAATTGAAAATTAGGGATTTAATTAGAATACAAATCAGATGATCGGACGTGTGTTCAGCGGATTGAGGGGCCACATGTTGCAAATATACCAAATATATAAAACTGGGGGTAATTATAAAAAAACATTAACCCGTGTCAATGAATTCATTTTGTATTACAGGGTTACGGCCACTGGGTGGCGCTCATCAACCTTCACCATGTCGGATTCAGCCCACAGAGGGACCCGATCATCTTAACTAAAGGCGCTGCACACCCACACAAGTGCTTTCCATCATTGCTGCTGGAAGCTGTGCAACGCCTCGCTGGAAACAAGCCCACACCCCCACGCCCCCACTCCTCCACGCCCACACACCCCCACGCCCCCATGCCTCCACAACCCCACGCCTCTACACCCTCATGCCCCCACGCCCCCACACCTCCACACCACCACACCCCAACGCCCCCACACCCCCACAGCTCCACACCACCACACCCCCACGCCCCCACTCCTCCACGCCCACACACCCCCACGCCCCCATGCCTCCACACCCCCATGCCCCCACGCCCCCACACCTCCACACCACCACATCCCAACGCCTCCACACCCCCACGCCCCAACGCCTCCACACCCCTACACCCCCACACCCCCACACCTCCACGCCCCTACACCCCCATGCCTCCACACCCCCACGCCTCCACACCCCCACGCCTCCACACCACCACACCCCAACGCCTCCACACCCCCACGCCCCAACGCCTCCACACCCCTACACCCCCACACCCCCACACCTCCACGCCCCTACACCCCCATGCCCCCACGCCTCCACACCCCCACGCCTCCACACCCCCACGCCTCCACACCACCACACCCCAATGCCTCCATACCCCCATGCCCCCACGTCTCCACACCGCAACGCCTCCACGCCCACTCGCCCCCACACCCCCACACCTCCACGCCCCACGCCCCTACACCCCCACACCTCCACGCCACACGCCCCTACACCCCCACGCCCCCACGCCTCCACACCCCCACTCCCCTACACCTCCACACCCCCACGCCTCCACACCCCCACGGATAACGAATGTGCAAAGTGTCCTAAACCCAAACCCAACGGCCAGTGTTGAGAAAAAGAGAGAAGAAGATGCTGAATGAGAGACTAGATTACCGCTCAGCTACACATGGTGACTTTATCAAACACCTGAGTGGCCCCTGAGTTCGAGATGAAGGTTTGCGTTGACAGCGAGAGGCGAATCTGTCACGCGTGTGCTGTGAGTTCATCACATGCCTGATGCCTTGTGTGATTTTAATAGAATGAATGGGGTAACAGGCCAGCTGTAAGTCTTGCACACATTAATGAACTATAGACTGAACTAACAATGTCCTAGGCATCATTTTAAAAGGGATGTATACAAATCAAGGTGAAATAAATGGCTTTAAATGATCAGAGATTTTATGAATGCTATATTTTGCTGGATAAGATCTGAGAAAAGGAACCCATTTTGCTATATTTAAAAAAAAAAAACCATCAGACTTGAGCTTATTATTTCTGACATTTCAAATCTGCCTGGAAATGTAAATGAGGGGACTAAGTGGTTCCGTGCCACTATTTCACATTACCAATCAGAGGGAACATTTTCAGAAATAGGACAAATAGGGCAGACGGAGCTGCTGGAATTATTTTTGAGGATCGTTAGCCAATTTCTTGGTAATAGCGAGAGCACAAATCACTCAAGTCGTTCACTACTTGTTTTCAAATACCTCATAGATATATATATATATATATACACGTTCTGCACTACATCCAATTCTACTGCTCTGCAGAAATGAGAATCTCAGCAAAAACCCTGGAAACAGGGGGATGAATTCATAAATCAGGCCACACTGCAGCGTAGCACCTCACACGGCTGGTTCATTTAGCCCAAAAAGAAAGGTCTGCCTTTAAGGACCATTTCCAAAAGCCCAGGGGCCAATCAGTGGGAGTCAGGAGGTTGAGATGAAATCAGACGTGTTCTGTTATAACGGGCTAGGAGGAGAGGAATCAGACATTTCAGATTTAAAAAAAGCTAAAACGACCTGCAGCTTCTCAAAGTAACCGTTAATTGTGGAACACAATTCATATTCTTCAGAAACACTGATTAAAGAAATGTCGATTGAGGGATTGCGATGAGTCACAGACGCTTGAGGGGCCCGCCGGCCGCGACGTGATAACAGCAATACGGGCGCCATAATGACAGAGCTCTTCAAATGCTGCTGCATCACACGCATTGTGCAGAAGACGGCCACACCTCATAATTGACCATTTATAGGGGGGCCACCTGCCGTATGGAGGCCCCATTGTGATACATCGGCGGCTTGGGCTGCCGGGGAAAATTAGATGTGGCTTCGGAAATAGAGACAGCGTTTAGTGGCCTGCTATGTGTGTGTGTGTGTGTGTGTGTGTGTGCATGGTCTCCTTGGAGATAAAGGCGGAAGCGCTTGTAATGGATACTTAGCCTCAAATGAGTTATTGGCTGTTTGTTATTCTCCATTGAGGGAACCAATTTGCGGGTTACGGAGCAATTAGCTATTTATGCACAGTGCCGGGAAGAATAAGTGCGGAGACTTCCTAAGTGGGTCCATCAAAAGTCCTACGTACACCTCTCTGATACTAAAAATGTCCCTCTGTGTTTGACTGAGCTTCATAGTACCTCACTAATACACAGTATTAGCCTTCCACCTAAAGAGCTGCCATTAAAGGTAAAGTCAGGTTATATTATGGCGCCATCGGATTGAGTGTCGTGATGAATATTCATAAATTGCTCTAATGAAGACCTCACATTGATTAAGCCTCTTCTAATAGGCTGTATCGCAGCGAACGCCACCCTCTAATTGGATGGCGGTGACTTTGGGAAGTACCTCCACACAGCGGCCACGTTGGAAATGAAGATGTGCGGCCCGCTAACGGCGTAATTGACAGGGATGAAGATGGATGGATGCGCGCGGCTCCCAGACCCTTCCCGCCTGGAGGCAAGAGGAGCCTACAGCTGTGCCCCCCCCCCACACACGAGGCAGCATCTAATCATCTCTACAGGTGGAGTTTAGGGGAAAACATCAGTTGCGATTCAGTGGATACAATTCAAAGGCAACCACGAATTACTGGAGCTGTTATCCAACCTGTGTTTTCTTTGTGATTACTTTAAATTGTGAATTGACTAAAGCCTCCTAGTCCAATCTCCAAATGCAATCATCTGTTTTCATATCAAAATGTAGAACTGTTGCCCATAATCTCTGGATTGAGAGGATTTCTATTCAAATCCTCTCTCTGTTTACATTTCAAACAGCCTTAATGTTAAGCTCATCAACCCTTCTGTGTATTCCCCGACATTCTAAATACAACGTTCACCATTGGTGCCAAAATGTGGCCAAATCCTTAATCAGGTCCACGTCCTGTTGGGGTGAGAAGGCCTGCCTTCAGTGGCTCCACTCCACTGGCTGGCTGCGCTGCAGACGTGATGCGACACATGCGTCGGGGCAGCCACTGGCACGTGGCGCAGCTGCAACGGGCTGCTCGCGGAATCGTGCACTAACGCATGAGGCCACGCTGCAGGGAGCAAAGCCGCCGTCCCCGTGGGTCTGGTTAGCTCTCGGCTCTGGGTGAAGGCTCCATTTGCGTTACAAATCCATCAAGTCACTCACTTACACAACAGAGACGGTTGGACACAACTAAGCTAACGTGCCCCCCCCCCCACCTCTGCTGGGTCTCTGCCGTCATCGATCTCAATGGTCGTGGTTATTGTGAGTGGAACGGGTTCGCGTCTCCGGACGTCTGGCCGCGGGAAATCTTTATTTTTAGGTCCACTGTATGAAGCTCCATCATCAAGCTCATTATGTCAAGAAGAAACGGAAGGAGTGGAGCTGCAGTTACCGCTGCCGGCCAGAAGATGACAGTCCCCACAGCCGCAGTCGGGTGAAGCGGAGTCTCGCGTGTATTGATTTGTTTACCTGCAAACGCTCCATCAGTCTGTTATTAGATGCTTTCGCAGAAAGATCTTTGTCCTTTTTTGGGGGGGGGGGGGGGGGGGGGAAGCGTGAGCTAAGCTGCTCTCGAAGACGCCGGCATCGACAGCCGACAACACGATCAATCATCATCCCCCCCCGCCCCCCCCGCGCCACCCGTGGTGACGCCTCGTGACAAAACAAACAGCATCTGCCAAAAGGGATAAGAGCGAAAATCCGTTACTGTAGCGGGTATGCGTCCAATCGCGTTGGTGCGTTCGCTTCAGGCTCCAGTGGTTAAAGGCGCGTCCGGCGCCCGCCACGTGCTCAGACTGCACGATGATGGCGGGGGGGGCTCTCAGGTGTCCACGCGGGGTCACGAAGCAGGGAACCTGGTCCACACAAACCCCCCCCCCCTGCACAGACCTTGTCAAACACAAATGACCTGACAATAAAAGAGGAACCGGGCTCCACTGCGGCCCTTTGTCCCGTCAGACGGCAGCAGAAAAACAACCGTCACCGGAAGATGAAAAGGGGATAAACGCTCCTTCAGAGGAGTCACTTGAAAGGTTTTCTTTGTGTGTCATTGATGTTTTTCAAGGGATAAAGCGGACTTTGTTTCTCCAGTATTTTGATCTCTTCTCCCCCTCTCGGAGGCAACGAGTGCTCCTTGCAGAGAGGAGCCGTGCGATATTAATCCAATCTGCGGAGGTGGTTGTGCTTCCAGGCCGGCTCCTCCCAAGGGGACTTCTCCATTACCTCCCCCCCCCCCCGGCTTATCTCCCGTTCCCCCGGCGCGCCGTTAAAAAGCTTCGTCATTCTCAGTCAAACGTTGCGCTGCCTTTCCCCTCCTGTCTGTTTTATTATTGATCGAGGAGGCTGTAGGTACTTTAACAATGCTTCATGAATAAACTGTGTTTCATCAGCGTCGGGCGAAGGAAGACAATTACAGAAATATCTTCATTCTCATGCTACTGGAGGTGGATCTTGGCCAGTAAAATGACTGTGAGAGCCGCGTTACCTCCCTCTTTCATAGACGCACTTATGAGGACAGGCAGACGCTGTTAAAGCTGAAATAGAAAACAGCTTGTAAGAGCTTCAGGGTGTCATAAGTCATGAGTAATTGATGGTTCCACTGGAGAAGGCCATCACACGGAAACGTTGCTTTTGAAATGGACGGAAGCAGAATGTCCTCGTTAAATGTAATGATTTAAATGTCTCCGTGATGAATTAAGCTTCAAAAGAATTAGTACAGCCCCTCGATATTCATCCTTTTTACACGCACAAGCATCAGTCCCATCTCAGTGACTGCAGAGAAGCGTCTGTGTGGGAGTCCTCCGGATCTCCTCTCTGCTGTTTCCCGTGATGTCGGACATCCGTCTGTTTACATCTCACGCCGATTTGTAACCACGAATTTAACTGTGCTGACTCGGTCAATCCTTTTTTCATGTGTCGTTCATGTGCACCACATTGATCCTGCCGTCAGAAGCTGAGATCTGCAGCTGTGGGGGGGGGGGGGGGGGGGGGTTGAGGCGGGGCTTTGCTTTTGTTTCATAAATGTCACACAACCCGGGATGCTGGGGATAATTATACCAGATCGGTGGCTTAATGTATGTTAGTACATCAGAATTTATATTTCCTATGGACTAAAGTATGATCTAGTTCATAAAAAGAGGCTGTAAAACTTTGATAGCCCGGAAAACACCGACGCACATCGAGGGTTGATTCTCAAAATGAATCGCAGGCATGTTCGCAGAGCGCCACCGACGGATGATTAAATGCCATCTGGCCCGACGTTAACGACTCCCATTTGTGCTGCGACGCTGCAAAGAGATGCAACGAGGGTTGGGGAAAACAAAAAACTTCCGCGAGTATTCATGGATAATTGAACGTACACGGGCTTCACGTTTCCAGGATGCGAGCGAGAGGAGAAAATTAACAGCTCTTGTCCACAAGGCCTCTTTAGTATCCCGATAGCACGGGAACACTCTCCAGTTGCACCATCAACACTTCTAAATATTTAATGGCGTCTGTCACAGGATCTCACTTTTGACATTGACGTCCACCTCTGAGCCCGCCGAACGCTTCCGTCACACGGCCTCCTCTTCCTCCTCCTCCTCCTCCTCCGATTGCAGCGCGGCGCAGCGCAACCGCAGGGTGTAAAAATAAAGAGCAGCATCCTTCGACTCATTTGTCACCTTCACGTGAGGGCGGGAGGGGGGGGGGGGGGGGGGGGACCAGAAGGCCGGAAGAGGTGAGGACGGAGCTCAGCGAGTCGCCTCGCCGTTGCCCCGGACGACGGCCCTCGGTAAACAGCGCGCTTTCTGCTCCCACGGGCCTCTCTGCTCCTGCTTGTTGATTTGTTGCTTTGGGGTTAGAAGGTCGCTACACAATCAAAGGTGGCATGAAAACATACACACGCATGAGATGAAATCTCCTCAGGGTCCACCTGTTTGCGCCCCCACGCGATGACTGAATTCGCCGACATGTAATTGGCGTATTTTCTTCTATATTTGGAACGCTTATTATTTTTGCTCCGAGCAATAAATCCACAATGCAGATGAAGAGGAATGCCATGCGCTTATTTTTCTGCTCCTCCTCCTCCTCGCCCGTGCCGTGTGCTTGATTCCAGCTGATTTCTTTTTTATTCCACCTTCGAGCAGTTCAATATCACTGATTAAAATGCTATAGGTGCCGGGTTCAGCAATAATTACGGATCTCCTGGCCGGAATGTGCATGAGTCAATAATTTCAATTGATAATTACTTGGAGAAAATGCATCAGTGGGAACGGTTTGAGGGGAGGTGTTCACGGGGACATTATATTGACCGGGATTGAGTTAAGGATCCTCTCCTGAATCCAGCAGGAGGGCTTCTTGCTGTCAAAGCAGTGGGATTGAAAACCTCCTGTGAAAAAGGAGCGAACTGTAGTTTTTATGCAAAGACACAACTGATATTTTGCATCAATTACAGCCGGTGGCCTCGTGTTTTGTTGATCCGACTGATCAAAGAAATTCTTTTTAGTATTTTTCGATCCGAGATGTTTTCTTCTCCAACGTTTGCAGGCATACTGCAGTCAAGTTGTTTGTCAATACAACTTATTAAAAGCCATCGTGGCTCCTCAAATGATTGCAATCAAAATGTTTTTAACAATATAAGGACACTTGCACAGCTACTTCATAATTAAGATATTTAGGTTTCGCAACTTTTATACCCATGTTTGCTGGCTCAAGGCCCTCCCCACTGTCTTTAAGGGGAACTTTGGCACATTTTATCAATGGGTTGTTGCCACTAGCTGTCCATATGCTAATTGAGGTTCCTCAGGGTTATTTTCTGTGTTGATGCAGCTTTTTTCAGCCTTTCAATAAGAAAAAAAGAGAAAGAACAATTTTAAAAAAAGGAAACTAATGTGACCATCAGGTTCCAACAAGACATGTTTGAGACCTTGTGTCAATCGCAGGTGTTTTCATTCATAAGCGGCTATCACACTTCATCACCACTGTCAAACGTGTGCATTTCGGAGGTTTTGATGATTTTCAGGAGGAGAAAAAGAGGAGATGCTGTTGATGCTCGGAAGGCGTGATCATCTACATTTACTCCTGCCAATTCCGTATCTCTGTGGGGCCCCGAAACTGGAGCACAACAAAAGGCAGCGGCGGCGGCGTGCACAGGCAGCATCAAAAACACTCACGGATGAGATGAGCTGCTTTGATCTCATTTTTTGGCTGCGCACTTGGAATCAGGGAGAGATGTGGAGGGTGGAAGGAGGGAAAAAAACACCACGTCCCAAATGATCCTCTTTAAAACACGCCCGAGAAGACCTCCAATCCGCGTGTTTGCAGGTCCTCACGCGGCATCATAGCGCCCGCCCCCCCCCCCTCCCTTCCCATTGGGTAGCGTGAAAAGACAAAGCAAGCAGACCTCTGATCTCACGCTCCTGTGCCAGTTCTGCAGGTTTGGGGACCTGTTGCACCGCCCTCATCCGCTCTGTGAGTTACGGGCGGCATGTCGGCACCAGTTTGGGGATGAGCTTACCTTGTGATTGACAGGCCATTGCTTTTCAGTTAATCGTAACCCTTCTGGTCTTTAGGTTGTACATCATGTTCATGAAATTGGACAACCAACGACATACAACTATGTCGTACCTTTAGTGTGACATTGACGAGTGGGAACTGTTCAGATGAAGGGAATAAAAGACATGAACCCCGACACGAGGAGAGAACAACTCCAGCCGAGTCAATCAGCATCAGAGCGACAGGCGTCAAACCTGAAACCACGAACTCACACAACAGCAGGTAACGAGATCGGGCCGCCCTGGACAGCTGCCACAATGGTGACGGAGAACAGTTCAGAAATAGCCACTACAGAATGTCGGTCACCTGGTAATGGCGGCTGCAGGTCACAGTGGACGGTTTGGCAGAGAGAGGGAACCCAACAAAGCAGACACACCCCGTCGCCGTTTAATCCTGCAAACTTTAACTGAGATTAAAGCGGAACTTTTAATAATGCTGCTTTGTTTCACCCAAAGTCAATAAGTTCGCACTGCTGAGTCGTCGACTTCCAGGAGCAAGCTTCCGATTTTTAAATGCGATAAGAAGTTCCTATTTTTTTATGAAGCTATGAGCAGTAGTCACATCTCAGTAGAGGCTTCAAAAGAGAGAATTCTCACACAATTAGCCGTGTGGGTGCAGCGAGGTGCACCATCGTCTCATCCAGTGGAGATTATATGGACTGGAATGTTGAGAAGAAACCAAAACTTGAAGGTTTACTTCTAGTCCTCATTTGATTTCTAGTTTTCTTTCGTAAAATCAGTTGATTTCAGAATAATTCTTTGTCACTAATACTCAAGTTTATTCACTTAATCATATTTTATTGTTACCATTAAGACAAAACGAAACATTGTAAACATACTTTAATGAGCCTATTTGTATCCGCTGGTCCAATACAGCCAGCTATATTATCTATATATTATATGTAAAACAAAATATATATATATATATATATATATATATATATATATATATACACACACATTCCTTGGTCATCAGATGAAAACTATTCTAATTCTAATGAGAACTTTCTTGAAGAATCCGATGACCTGTTTCATTAATTCTTCATATCTCATGAAATATTAACCCAGCGTCCTTGCCAAAACCTCAGATTAAAGTCTTTCATAAATTGGCATGGCAACCAAAGAAAAGGGAACCGGGCGCATGCGGACGTTATGTCGGCCCATCATTGGCACCGCAGTCAGCAAAAAAAAAAAAAGAATATTATCAAAAGAGAGGTGAAAATGATTTAGGTTACAAAGCCTCAAAATGGAACGTATTGTCTGGTTTTATGTAACAATGACTTGGTTCTCATTCAAACGGGACGTGAATTCTACTGGCCGCATGATCACAGCTTTGCTGGAAATAGAAAATGATTTCCTCTTCTCTTCTTTAGAGAGACAAACGCATCAAGAGACCGGAGGAGAATACGTACGAAAGGCCTTTATCTCGATGCTCAAAAGGTTGGTCAATTAAACTCGGTGGGTTTTCCGTTGAAGGGGCGAGATTCCTGTTTGATGAGCCCACTTTGAGCAAACAGCAAACCAACACACGGGCCGCCAATCTTTAAAGAGAATCTGATTGATTTCCTGAGGAGTGAGACATTATCTGCAGTCTGTGTGTCTGTAGGCGAGAAAAGGGCCAGTGAAGAAGGACACGACAGAGGCAGAAACTATACTACGAGCTGGATACATTACTGACAGGTAGCTGTTTTTACTTAATCAACTAATCGTCAAAAGATGTCGAAGGAGGACAACGGAGCAAATTACATCCATCGAACTTTTGGGTTTATTCACAGAAGATACTGCACATGAATCAAATCATTTTTAGTCTTTTGGAACCCTGAAGTCCAGGGAAATAGCATCAGCAATATCTTTTCTCTGGACAATAGTCAACACGGAAAAATATCGCAAAAAGCTGTTGAAAAGCCTAAAAATCAAAAGACCCGTCGAGTCCGAAGGATTTTGGTGACACTCTGTTCCTCTCGTGCCGTCCATCAAAAGTTTCTACAGTTTTTAGGGGGAATTTTCAGATGTTAGTAAGATAACACTACAGGATGCTTACTGTGTGCAGTTAGCATAGCATTGCTAGCGTTTAGCATGCACGTATTAAGTTCAGAATACGTAGCTGCTAGCATGCTTGTGGCTAGATTAGTGGCCACAGAAAAAGAAAAATACAACTAGTTTTATTGTCTATAAACACGGTAAACAAATGATTGGAAGTCTACCAGCCACTTAATGTCATATTGGATTTGTAGAATAAATAAGTATTGCTTATAAATTGATGTGTTATTCAATAAGCTACATTGAAAGAAAGCCCATCTTCAACAAGATAGTTTGTTGCTTCTCCCACTGAATCTTTCGTTAGTTTTCTTCTCTGCTGCAGAAAATCTTAAGCCTCTTAAAATAGTCTGCAAAGAGTTTTTTTTAATTTTTTTTTTTACCTTAGGAGCTCTCTTAAGGGATCAGATGCTCCCTGAATAACTTTTGTCCTTACAGCGCTTTGAAGTGTAAGGGGAAATCCCTGGAAAACGTTACAGCTCTTTGCACCGCGGAGCTTCATGAATAAGGCCCCGTGATCTCCGTGATGTAATTGGGCGCCGGCGCAAACCCGGCGTGATGTGGCGCTCGGCGGCGCTTTCTGCGCGGCGGACGGCGGCGGGGTTTTCCCGGTGAGACGGACTAATATATTCTGCCTTCGTGAATTTCAAACCAACGTGGGTTTAGGAGTGAGTCACTTGTTACTGGCGACGGCCTCTAATTTCCCCAGGCGTGATTTCAGAAGGGATCCTGATGGCAGCTTTGATGCGTTTCAGAGGAGAGGAGAATGGACTCATGCTGCATGGTGACTGAGGGCGGACGGGGGGGGGGGGAACAAGTGAATGGAGGTGAACCGTAGCGGCGTCGCCAATCAGGATCCGCCAAAGTCCACATTTGTCTCGGGTCACTAAAGGACACAAGAAATGCAGCTTGATTCTGGCCACGTTGCTGTACCACCGAGCCTACTTTTCAGTCCCCGTTACTCAGAACTGGGCTTCGGATTCCCAGAGCACTGACCCGAGACCAGTGTTTATTGGACAAGCCTCACTCATACCACCACGGACTGGGTCCTTTCTCGTGGCAGTAAGGAAACATCGAAGGATCGAATCATCTCTGATCCAGCTCCCGGTAACAAGTGCATCACCCCCATTAACGGGCCACATCGGGGATTATGTTGAAGAACAGTATATGTGGGTTGAGTTTGAAGAGTCTTTTGAGTGCTGCTCTCGGGGGGGGGGCTTTGTGGCTTGTGTTTATTTATGTCACAAGAGAAAAGAGTGCCCTTATTTCCGCTCTCAGGTTCTGGCTCGTGACTCATACTGACTCATGAAATGTCATGTTACTTGCAGCACATCCAGAGAAACGCGCCTTTTCATTGCAATGTTTGGTGTGATGTTGTTTAGTTGTTTCATTTCAACTCTTTTGTAACATGTGTATCTGCAGTTAATTGTCATTGCTTCAGCTGATTCACTGTCGCTCACCTCTCGACAGCTTCGGGGATTTTCATCACTTGTCGCTCTCACGGGATCTCCACAGCCGGGCCGGAGGTTATAACTCCCACCTGGACGCTGCTGACATGAATAAGATAATTGAAAATGATGCACATTTGTGATTGTACATACAGTGAATGTTTGGGGTTTTGTGCCTGAGCAGAATGCCAAGAAAGAAAAACCCTGCGTTTTATGCATCGACTGTTTGTGAAGCCACCAACCGCACACACACACGCACACACACAAACACACACACACACACACACACACACACACGCGCCTACGCAAACACCCTTGCCGGCTATGGGAGGATATTTTCAATTAATCAAGCTTTCTCATCAATAATTCATGGCCCCTGCAGCCAGTCACTCTTCTCCAGCCATTTAATGAGGCAGCCCAGCCAGAGGGACGCCGTGCGCACATTACTCCCATTATGGCCCCCGCGCTCGTGACCGCGGCCCGGCTTATTAAACTAATGCCGCCGTTTGTGCCCTGCGGTCAAAAATCAAACATCCGTCAAAAGGCTGTTTGCGAAGACACAAAAAAGGGGACACAAATGACAGTTTTAGTAAACACACGGGAGAGAGCATCTCACCTTTTAGTGTCGCGCAGAAAACCCTCCGGTTGCTAAAGTCTTAGCAATTGGAGAGACCAGGCGGAGGTTTGTCGAGGGAGGGGGGGGGGGGGGGGGGGGGCGATGAATTATTAAAGCCAACTTTGCTGCGACAGAGCAGAATGTTCCGGTTTGATAACATTTTTAAAGTGAAATTGCAGCCCTGATTTAAGACCTAACCCCGAGAGACAGGAGGGGTGGGGGGGGGGGGGGGGGGGCGCAGCTGTTGGGAATAAGCTTAGAGCAAAGTCTCGCATCGTCTACGTGGGGTAAATTCTGCTGCAGCTTCCACAGAATGTGAAATCGGTTGCCGGGTGTTGAACAAGGGCCTCAATATCAGGGCGTCATTTTCCTCCCTGCGGGCTGAAAAGGGGACGTCGCGGCGCATCGCTCCTCGCAAACGACTCTGGCTTTTAAAGCGACGTCCATCAGTTTCCTGCTTTCAGCGATACGTTTGGCGATGAGTTGTCTTGCAATTCATTTTCCACTCACATGTCTTCGCTGTCACAAGGCGCGTGTTTATTTATTTACTTTGCAATTATCTCGGACAGCAACTGCCAAAGCGATTCACTCCTCGTGTTGACTCTTAATGTATTCTGAGAAAAACCAAAGGCAACTGAGAAAGAGAGAAAGGATATTTGAGGAGAAGGTGGTGGACTCTTATCACAAGGCAGGAGTATTTCAAGATAACGCCTGATCTTTACTTGATGATAAGTTATATTCACATGATTTGGATTTCGTAAAAAAAAAAACTGCTGCAGGTCCTGGTTCTTTCTGTCGATTCCCATCCGGACTCCCGTACTTTTTTGCTCCTGCTCCAGTGTCATCTTCTCCGTCTTTAATCGTCGCCGTGACAACGTGCGAGAGAAGACAGGAAGTGACTGAACGAACGTCGAGGACAATGTAGCAGCAAAGAGGACACCTCTTTGATCTCGTTGCCGTCGTCTTTCTTCTACCTCGTACATGAGTTAATGTGCAAGGAAGTCAAAATATTCGCCCCCCCCCCCCCCAGCACTAGTGGTCTTTGTCCATGGCCTGGTGCGGCTCGTAGCATTTCAGAGCATCTCCTCCACAACCACACGAGCAGAGAGCCTGACCATCTGGAGCCCTCGGCAGATAGAAATCGCAGGGGGGGGGGGGGGGGGGGGGCGGGGAGAGAGAAGAGCGACGAATGTCCCTCGTCTTCTGCCGCCTGTCGGTGTCAAGATGTCCCTTTTTCAAAATAAAACACTGTCACTAGAAGCTGCGGCTGAGAGCCGATTGTTTTTATGCGAGGAAATGTGGTGCGAAGCTTCCTTTCTTAAGGAGGGGAAGGTCACCCAAAGGGAATAGAAAAGGGAAAAACTCATTTTAAGGTTGCATTCTTGGACTGTGCCGATAGCCGCTCCGGGTGGGACAGTTATTGGGAGGAGAGGATATGAAATCTGTGTAGAGTAAAATGATTGTCTTATCTCTGAGGCTCACGGTGAGAGAATCCCTCGCCCAGTCCAGGGTCTCCTGTCAGTTCTTCATTGAAGGAAATAGCTTTCCAATAATTTCCCCTCCGCGAGACGTGAACATGTAGGTGAGGAATGATGCAACTCACTTCACAGCAGTACTCCGCTCCGCCGTCGGCAATTTGACCAGTGTCACAAGGGGCCGCCCCGCCCCCTCAAGACATACATTCCACTAATTAGAGATCAATGACTCTTGCTTGATGTAATTAGGCCGGATGAGACGCCCCCCCCCCCCCCCCCCCCTCCCCCCTGCGGCAACCGTTTAACTCGCATCTCACCCTCTGCTGTCAGTCGCGTTGTGCACAGGGTAGGACCCCCCCCTCCCCACCCTCCCAACAGTTGAAATTTGTCTCTTTTTTCAGCTCTCACACATCATTCTGCTGGTTTCTGCACCGCCAGCCAAACCCGCGATCGTCGAAATGGGAGAAAGAGAGGACAGGCGGCACAAAGTCAGGCTGCAGTGGCTCAGTTTCCGGGAGTCAGAGAGCTCGGTCTGACTGTCTGCGATATGCAGAACGAGGGAGGGGATTAACCAAAGTGTCGAGGGAGACAGGTCGAGCTGCTTCATGCTGAAGGGTCTCACTTTCAAAGTCAAAGAGTCAGAAACGTCTCAAGTCTGCAGTCGTGACACAATGTTCAGGGAGACAGACTTTCACACAGAGGCATGGTCATCACAACCCCTGTTTGCAAATACACTATTGCTTATAATTGGAATCCTCAGAAGACGGATCTCCAGTTAATGCGCAATTATTGCATTTTGAGAAATTGGGCCGCCGATCACGTACCCTGTCAAACAGGAGGAAGAAGAGAGAGGAATTGGCAGCGAAGGGCTGTGCAAAGCCTCGAGGAAGGTTCCCCCCCGACTCACGGCGGCGAGCCAAGCGTCAGTATTTCATCGGCCCCGGAGCGACATTCTGACCGCCCCCGGTCCGCTTCGCCGTGAGACCAGACTGGGCTCCATCGGCAGTCGGCATCGGGAACGCGATGGGATGTGATGTGAAGACCTCACGTTGAGGGAAAGGATACCTACCTCAAGACTCCATCGCGCCGAGTCAGCAAAGTCCGGAAGCCTCCCCCCCCCCCCCCCCCCCGGCCCTCTCCTCCGTCGTCACGCACGACGATGGCGGCGGCGGCGGCGAGGGAGGGGCTCTCCAGGGACTCAGGGGATAAAAGGTGCAACAGCAAAGGGTTTGACTACTCAGGTGAAATTGAGACGGCCGCTGTAGCCTCCGTGTGCTGAACGGCGTGCAGAGGGACACTCGGCGGGCTCCACCCAGGATGCACCGTGGAATTAGATTGCGATGCAGCTTTTCATCATCCTCCATATGTAACTAGCAATTTTACGCCATGATTGCGTAACGGTAATCAAACATCTGCAGTAATCCACGAGAAGGCCCTCGAGCTGAAATTAGTCCTGCAAATCTGCTTTTTGTGATCAGACATCAAAAGGTTTGCATAAAGCGTGTTTGTCTGCCAGCAGCAGATTGGGAAATAAACACTAGAACATATAGTTTTTTTTTTAGACGGCGGTAAATGGTCATGGTTTAAGATACAGAATCAGCGCGTGAACTATCCTGATTAGCTTTATAGGGAAGATTTAGAAAACTGTTATATAATAATATATTTAATCGATTTGAGGATTTATTCTGGTTAAAAAATAAAATAACAGTTTTTGAGGTTGATAAATAATTAACTGATTACTCATAGAGTAGTTAAAATTAGATTGCCAGGTGGTGAAAAGTCAATTTGGGTTTATCGCTTCCTATAAAGACCACAAGTCTGCCATTAGACACGTCGTCATAAGTCAATAATAAAAGTCGATGTTTTCGTACTTTCTAATCAATTATAATAAGAGCAATAAACAGATTTGACAAGTATAAAAAGATAACATATCAAGTATTAGAACATTAGAACATTGTATAAGTTACAAGCTATAAACTAATTCTAAAGAATAACATTAATGATTAATAAACAAATTAACCAAATACAAAATTAGGTATGAGCCAATAATTAGAGATTTTTTGGGTGCTGTTCTCTCTGCCAGGTGTTTTTCCTCGATCTGGACCACTATCAACTTTAGCATGAAATTAGTAAGCTATCAGGTGTGTTAAATGTTCAGAAACTATGGACTTGTAAATGTTTTTACAATAATCCATTGATTCTCCAGATGTTAGTAATGAAATAGTTAACAATAAGAGGCCTGATGTAGCGAGCCTGCAGCATTCTACAGTGTTACGGAGGATCAGCAAATTCCTCCAAAAAGTACTATAAACACAACTGTTCACGGCCCCCTGTGGGAGATATATTATCACATCTTAAATGATTAAATAATGAAACATATATTATTTCCTCTCGGAAAAATGTAATCCAGAGAGGTAACATGAGATGGAAATACTCGAGTAAAGTAGACGCACTTTAGAATGATGATACCAAAGTAGAGCGCAGTGCTGGTGATAAAAACAAGCAATAAACAACCTCCCAACCCTCAAATATCAATAACTTATTAGTTCACCATTTACAAAACCATCAGGACAATAAAATCCAATAAACTCTCTTAATTAGATGCATGAGTCCATAAATCTGAAGTTATTGGCTACCTGTGGTGAAATGTATAAAGTACATTCACGATACCTAAAAGCAACTTTGAAGGCACTTGTATCACTTTAACTTATCTTAATAGTGTGTCTTTTTTATTCCAATTAATTCCATTGGGCGCCACGTTCACACCCTTCAACAATAAGGTAAGGGACACTTCACATCAATAATAACAATCAACTGGCAAAATATGCACTATTCTGAGAAATGGGGAATTTAGGTCATTTAACTATATGACGTGTGGACGCCAATACTTTTGTACTTTTGGTAAGACTAGAAAGCTTCTTCCACCTCTGTCAGATTAGTGAGAGGCTGGTTAATGAGATGATTTATCCACTTCTATTTCCTAAATTCAGAAGAGGCTTTGCCGGCGAGGACAAGTCGGGACCTGCGGATTCCTCCCCTCCCAAACATTCTGCTCAGTGAAGTGAGGATTCTGCACAGAGGACGCTGCCAAGCATTAAGAGTGTTACAGGAGGAATCGAGAACAAATAAGTAACCAAGGACTGACTCATCGGGACACAAAACTTTCCCTCCTCCCCCGTTAAAAGGCTCATCTCAGTCGGAGCGTGACAAAATAATTGCACGACATGTTTTTAATTGTTGGCTCCTCCTTGTCATGCACGTCACTCCTTGTCATCCATGTCTGAATAGTTTGATGCAGAAGTTCAGAGCAGCTTAACACAGACAACCCATAATAATAATAATAATAATAATAACTACATTCTTTTGCAAGACGATTCCCGAAATAAATGACTAGCCGATGTATTTATGAATTTATTATCTTCTTTACATCGTCTCCGCCGCTTG
Organism: Pungitius pungitius; assembly: GCF_949316345.1. Taxonomy (NCBI): domain Eukaryota; kingdom Metazoa; phylum Chordata; class Actinopteri; order Perciformes; family Gasterosteidae; genus Pungitius; species Pungitius pungitius. The sequence goes on along the minus strand of NC_084918.1, from coordinate 2,731,999 downwards.
CTCCGCGGCCCACAGAAACCCCCTCGTGAAGGAAATGATTGTAATTCAAGGCCACAGAAGCTAGGAACCACGTCCCCACATTACCAGCAAATACAAAACAGGGTCGGTAACAGGGATTGCGACACCAAAGTGAAGAGCATGTACGCCATGCCATCAAACGGGCTCCTTCCAGCCAGTTCGAGGGACTCCAGCGTCCTGGGGGGGGGGGGGGGGGGGGGGGTTGAGAGGGGTGACGGCCTTTGAGTGTGCGAGCCGTCCATGCGCGTTACACACGTGATCCTTTTACAGCGCGTTGAAGGTTTTTTAGCGAGGCAGCATCGGGGTTCTCTGGATCTATATTTATTCTTTCGCTGTACTTAATAATCACACCCCCCCCCCCCCCCCCCCCCGCCCCCCGTGCTCAGTCTCCTCCTTGCTGAACTCTTAAAAGACAAAAAAAAAAGAAGAAAAGATGATTGGATATCTGACGATGGGAAATGGGATATTGTTTGCATATCCTTCAGGCTTTCACAGTGAAAACAGCACAACAATAAAACACGGGGCCTCAGTTATGGCATCTTGTAGATTAATATGAGTAGCTGAGGGGGGTGCTTTGGAAATTGCTTTGACTAGAAATGTGTCAGGGCTGACAGTTTTTTTTTTTTTCTTCCCCAGTTTGATTCCTATTAAGCACTTTCCTCTGATCCAATTCAATAAATGCCAAAGGGATTTATAATAATCATATTCTGTTCTGATCCTTTGGGATATGCATCTTTGGAACCCATAAATACTTCTAACTTTCTTTCTTCTACAAATGACATCTTCAGAGGTTTCCATATTTCCAAAGCTAATCGAGGACATGAAGCAGTTAGCTCTGGAAAACGCGCTGAACCCAACATACAATCAAAAGAGTGCCAAGCCATGGTGACACATTCAGGCTTCAAATAAAATCCCTCCTCTGATGTAATGACAATACAATCCACATCACACTTCTATATTACAGCAATAAAGCACCCCTTTGTTTTCCTCTGCTTTCCCCGCGAGTCTAAGCACTGCAGCATTTTGTGTATTTATAAAAGCGGAAAAGGAGTTGGAATCCTGAATTATGAATTGATGACAGTCAAAACTGCTCTTTTAAAATTCTCTCCCAATGCTACAAATGACAAGACTGTCAATAAACAGGGCTCTACTCAACTCCTTAATGAGCTTCATAATGAATCTGTTTCAATCAAATCTTTACCCCCCCCACCCACCCACCCACCCCCAAAAAACCTACTAATGAGCCAGCAATAGCAGAATGGATTTTACACAAACATCTTTGACATCACAGATTAGGGATCGGCAAAACTCTCGGTTCTAATCTCTAACTCCGACAAACCGTGAAGGAGTCTTCGGTGGGAAAACTGAGCTGCAATAACATAAAATGTGCTCAAATGCGATTCACCTCGGCACGTAAGACAGAAAAGGACTAAAGCCTCACTCAATAAAAAACAGTGCTACAAGTGAGTGTGAAGGGCTGCGGGGGGGGGGGAAAAAAGGGTGGGATGAGCTCCCTTTCACCTATTTTAATGTAAAATATTCCTCCCTCACAAACATCTGCTGTCTACACCCAAAAGCAACACCACACACAGGAAAAAGACAGAAACTCTCAAGATTCAAGGTCAGTGCAAAACCATACAAAATGTAAATGAAAAACACTTTACAGAAGTGGTTGGCAGCTACGGTAAATGTCAGCTGACCAGCAGCAGGTTAGCTGGCGTAGCCCAGCCTGCCCATCACGCCCCCGCACACCTCTTCGATCAGCCTCACGTCCCTCCGCGGCATGTTTCGTCTCCACGCGTCGATGCTGGCTGGTGAAATGTCCCCCTCGTACATCAGATTGTACAGGCGGTGGAGGTGGTGAACTGGAGCTGGTTGAGGGCCGCGGGGGAGACGGGCACCCCCAGGAAGGCGTGCACGCTCTCGCCGTCTCCTGCGGGAAGTTGACCACGTCCTCGAACCTCACGCGGAGGCGGCACTCGTCGGGGAGGCTCTCGCTGACCCTGAGCGACGCCGCGGCGTGTGCCAGCCACAGGTGAGCCAGCACGAGGACGGGGTTCGCCTCTGAGCCGGACAGCAGCCTCCGGATCGCTTTGAACTCCGGCGCCGCGGTCCGGCACCCGTCGCCGCCGCGTCCTGCTTGAAGATCAAGGAAAGGTGCTGCGGGATGTTCTTCAGGGAGTAGAGGCTGGGTTTGCTGTTGTAGACCATGAGATAAATCCACGCCCGAGGGTCTCTCACCAGGTGGATCGTCCTCAGGGAGGAGCCCAGACCTCCTGGACGAAAGGCAGCTTGAGGCCCCAGCCGCCGCTCCGCATGTTGAGGACCACCCGGGCGTTGGGGTACTCCGCGACATGCCGCCGCATCTCCCGCACGCGCTCCGCATCTCTGGCCAGGCTCGCCCTCAGTTTGCCCTTCAGCTCGGACGCCGGCTCTCTCCTCCTGGATCTTTCTCCTCCCGTCCCCGCCGGAGGCGGCGGCGGCCCTCTGGGGCTGCCGGCCCCTGCTGCCCTCCGCCAGCTGAATGTTCTGCAAGTGCAGCTTGGTGTTGTAGACCAGCGAGTGCAGCCAGCCCTGGAGCATCTTGTAGCGCCCCTGCGCGGCGTCCGACCTCGTCCACTCGCAGGCGTCGACCAGGGAGTCGAACTCAAACTCGCTCTCGGGAATGTCCACGTGCTCGGTGGGGACTCTGATGTAAACAAAGTCCGAGCTGTTGCAGAAAAGGTGCTCGAGGATTTCCGATCCCGATCCGGGGAGGGTTGTTATGACGACGGTGGGCAGGGGGAGCATCCGCTGCTCGTAGAGTCTGAGTTGCTTGCTCGCTTCGCTTTTGGCGCCCGCGACTTTCCATTTCACCCCACAGAGGAGCTGATCGCAGCTGTTGGACACAAACAGCAGCTCGGCTATCCACAGGACGAGCACCGAGAGGAGGGCGTAGCGCATCAGCCTGCTGAAGCAGACGTAGAACTTTCTCTGCACGGTCAAAAATCCAATGGCCACACAGAGGACGACCCCGGCTATTACATTCACTGTGAGGCCAAAGTCAAACAGCTGATTGTTACCGTCGATTGGTTTGGGGATGGGTTGAGTCCCAAGGCCGTATCGGGTGATTTGATGTCTATCCTCAACTTTGCAGTGACCTCCAAATCCTAAATAAGTCATCCTCGCTCCTATGTCTTTATAGTTTGTCGCAATGGACACTATCTTCTCTGTGTTATTTATTGTTAAAGACAGTCTCACCCCATTTTTGCTATCGTCCACAAATCTACAGCCCGACACTTTGGCGTACGGGCCGTGTAGGACGTAAGCGACTCTGCTGACTGCGCCCGTCACTGGAAAAGTGACGTTGACATACTGAGTCCACCTCTTTTTAAACTCGGCCGCCTGCTCCGCCTCCTGTATCCTGGTATCAGGGCTGTGACCCTGGCTGTCGAACCAGAACATTTTATAGTGAGCGTCCCACACGTCCATCATGGCGCCGTTATATCGGTCCGCGAATCTGAAGGGGACGTACTTAAAGTCAATGTCGAGGTTGTGGAAAAACGCACTGAGGGACTGCACGGGCGAATCGCTCCACCTCTCCACGTGGTCCAGCACCAGCAGGGTCTGCGAGTCCAGCAGGACCAAAGCCCTGTACACACTCTTTAGTCTCATGGCGGGGGAATAAGCCGCCGCCGCTTCCCCGCTCACGAACATGGTGTCCTCGTGCGAGGAGGCGGCGATCACCTCCCCTCTGGAGTCGCCGACCCCGGCGTCGGCCCAGCGCAGCCACTTGCCGCACTCCCCCAGCTGACCCTCCCACGGCGCGTTGCACTGGCTGGTGGGAGACGGGCCGAACACCAAGACGTTGTTCAGGTAGCTGTGCTTCGGGCCGTAAAGCGCCTCGGACACAAACACCTGCCCGTTGGGGGCGAACGTGAAAGAGTTCTGATCGGGGTGCTCGTGACCCGGGTTAAAGCTGTTCCAGCCCTCCACCCAGGAGTACGGCTCGTCGTGGACGATGTCGTAGACGGCCCGGCCGCCCAGCTTGCCGGACTTGAAGGAGACGAAAGTGTTGCCCTGGCCGCTCGGCAGGCCCGCCCCGTACGTGACCACGCCCCAGTTTGAGAAAACGTGCATCTTTGCCTTGCCGAAGCCGCGGGGGGGCTGCGGCGCCAGCTGGGAGTCGTACCAGACGTATTCCGTGTGGAGAGTCGCCCAGCGCTGGGCAGACGACTGCCCCATGGGGCCGTCCTTGGGCCGGTGCTTTCTGATCTGCTGGGCCAGCCAGTTGCCCGTCCCGTTCCTCATGACGAACGCGTCGAGGAAAACCAGCTGGCTCTCCGGCCCGTAGAACCAGTTGTAGTTGGAGTCGGCGATGCCGACCGTCCTCTGGAAGCCCGGCAACAGGGTGGCGTAGTAGAACCAGAAGTGTCCCCGCAGCCAGTTGCTCTGCAGGTTGTCCATGTTGAAGTGGCGCTGGGCCAAGAAGACGTACTGCGTGATGGACTTGGCCGTGTAGCTCCCGTAGGCGACCCCCTCGTCCAGGGAGCCGTCGACCACGTGGTTCAGGAGGAACATCGTCTTCTCCATGTAGTTCACCGCCACTTGTTTCCAGAGCATTGACTCCCGGTCGTCGTGCGATCCCACCACTATTGCGCCGATCAGGACGGCTAATATGTTGGTGGTTTGATGGTTTTGGAGGTACTGTTTCCCCCACCCTCTGTGCTTTGAGAGGTCGAACAGCTCCTCCGTCTCGGAGCGAATTTTCTCGAGGTAAACATCCCTCCGCCTCCCATCCAGGTAGGAGTAAATAAAGTCATAAGCTGTTGCGAACCCGGTGAGGGAGTGCGCACTGGGGACCTCGTCGTTGGGAGCACTGGTCACCTTCCAGTCGGGGTATTCAGCCATCCGATCCATAAACTTGATAAGAAACTGCAGGGCAGAAGAGTCCTCTGGGCACAACAGGCAGTAGAGCGCGAGGGGGGGCAGGTTGTTGCCATAAATCTCATTCCACTTGCTTGTAAACTCTGCATGTTTCGCAGGGGGCATGTAAAAGGCAACATTCGCCATCATGGCGAGGGCAGCGGCCCGGATGACTTTAAATATGTGACTGTGGGTGGTGGAGGACCTTTGCCTCAAGTGCAACACATCCACTTGGTTAAAATACAGGTTGGGATGGGAATCGGAGGAGAGGAGTTTCCACGGCTCAGTCGCCCTGGCTTGTGTGAGCTTGACCTGCAGCAAGTCATCTGTGAAAATGTCTCTGTCTGTGGCATTGAAAACCCCAGAGAAAGCTGTCCCCACCGCGAACAGTGGCAGCAGAAAAACAAAATACAAAATCCAGTTAACGGCCATGTTGCCGGGCATTTCTGAATACATTCTGCAGCTCTTAAAAACAGGCAACTCCTTTGAAAGAAGATGTGTAATTGTAATGTCCAAAAACTTCTGTTGTTAATTCCAGATAAAAGTCCGGGTGAGATATATCTGCTGAGTGTCCAGAGTCCGAAAAAGAAAAAAAAACTAAGACAAAAATGATAAGACAACTGATGCAATATTATAAGTCCCGTGCATGATAGACATAGAAAAAAAGAAAAAAAACTTCCACGTCCACTTGTAACATCTCATAAGAGTTTAAAAGGGCAACAAAACGCATCACGTTTATACATGATGTTCTGGTCCGGTTTGAATGTAAATCCAAGAAAAAACATCCTGCGCGTTTCCCTCCGTCCTCACAGTAATGCGTGTGCTCGTGAAGATGCGTGTGCTGGTGAAGACCGGCGATCTCTCCCCCGTTCGCGTGAGCCTGCAACTGTGGAAGTCATATTGATCTCCTACCTGCTCCCCCCCCCCCCCCCCCACCACCCGCCAAAATATCCTTTCCCGAAACAAACATCAGTCACCCCCAGTCCGTGTCCGGTCCAATCACAGCCGCCCGACGGCACCGCGCGCAGCCCGACCGAGCTGCAACATCCGCGGATGGGAACCTCAGCCAGCAACGCATCTCCGCGGATGACATTGCTCGGTCTCCCCCCTCCTCACCCCTCCACGCCCCGCCGCCAGCTCCCCCCCCCCCCCCCCCCCCCCCGGCTGCAGACGCTACTTAAAATTGCAAATCCCGATCGGGTAATCGATCACGTTCGCGTCGTTTAAATCGGCCGCTGTCCTTTTCGCTTGTCGGCTGCGCGCGACGCGTCCGCGGCGCGATCCGTGCGCGGCGAAGTCCGAAGAGGAGGGAAAGTTGTCGTCACCCCTCAAGTATTCAAAGAATGAGACATGTTTCAGTCCGCGGTAACTCAGCCCGCCCAGAGGGATGAATAATCCAGATGTGGACGCGTCTTTGGCGACGTCCCGCCGCCGATCCAGACGCACGCCGAACAATCCGATCTCCGGACGCGTCTCCGCCGCGTGCGTGCGTGCGTGTGTGTACGCGCGCGCGCGCGCGTGTGTCTCCCCCTCTCTTGCCTTCCCTTCGACCCCCGATTGTTCAACACAGTCCGTTTGATTGTTTTTCCTGCAGCGGGTGGAAAATTTCCACTGAACAAACTGCAGAGGGAGCCGTGACTTCAGGAGCACGAGCTCCTCCACCGTGGAGCCCGAAAGAGTGGGACGGCTGAATATTCATCTCATCAAACCACCTCCTCCTCCTCCTCCTCCTCCTCCTCCTCCTCCTCCTCCTCCTCCTCCTCCTCCTCCTCCTCCTCCTCCTCCTCCTCCTCCTCCTCCTCCTCCTCCTCCTCCTCCTCCTCCTCCTCCTCCTCCTCCTCCTCCTCCTCCTCCTCCTCCTCCTCCTCCTCCTCCTCCTCCTCCTCCTCCTCCTCCTCCTCCTCCTCCTCCTCCTCCTCCTCCTCCTCCTCCTCCTCCTCCTCCTCCTCCTCCTCCTCCTCCTCCTCCTCCTCCTCCTCCTCCTCCTCCTCCTCCTCCTCTCTTTCTCACATGCTCTTATATTACTGATGCTTCTGGGGCTAAATCACACAAGTGGTTAGAAAATACTCTGCTGGATTTACTCTAATGTGCATTGTTCTAACATTGTTGTTGTTTGCAAACAGCTGATATCAAATGAATAGTTTGACATGTTTGGATTATGCTCAAAATGAGATTAGAAGACATATTGTTTCCATATAATTATCTATCTTTGAACATATTTCCTAAAATAACATAGCAATAACAAATCATTTCTTGGCTAGCCGTTTCCCCCAGCTTCCAGTCTTTATGCTAAGCTAAGCTAAGGCGCTACTGGTTGCACCATCTCTTCAATTATTTTACTTGGCAGTAATACAACATTCAGTTCAGACTCGAGCTCATTAACAGGTTAAATTAGAAATCAACCTGTTTTGGGCCACAAAATACACCTCTTGACACGCTTTTATCTTCAGTACCAGTTGCATTTCTTTGTAACACGTTCCCCATGGCAACAGAACAGGCATCCAACAACCTCAAAAGCGTCTGCCCTTCTGTGGAATGCGTGACATTTGCGCGTCCTAACGCGTGGAACTGAGCATGCGGCCCCATTGATCACCTCCAGTCTGTGCAGCATCTTCATTAAATGATGGATCGCTTTCTCTTCTCAATATCTCCACATCAACAATACTTCTGCAACAAGCCTTCCCAGGGAACACTGTTGAATGCTATTCGTATTCCCGGGAGTTCAAAAGTGCACGCTACATGCACGCAGTTGGCCTTAACAAGATGGCTGCAGTCAACAAGCACAGTTGTCTCCCCTGGGACAAAAAGTCCTCCACATGGAGAGAAGCACTGCAACAACAACAACAGCAAAAAAAGCTCCCCAGTGTTATGCTGTGATTGTAATCTCTCAGTTTACATCATAGAAAATAACTTCGTAAACCTCGTTCTTCATGAGTCAAGAAGACGCTCCAAACCTGAAAAACACTTTTCCAAAATCCGACTAACAGAACTAATTGGACATCGCAGCCAATTCCGTTCTCTGCTGATTTGCCCACTCTGCAGAGGGACAAATCAGGTCGCATTGGTCCTATAATTCAGTCAGTTAGTTGGTTGTATTTAATTAGAGGCCATTCCAGAATAATCACATATTGCAGATACTGTTGTAAGGTAAAGGTTTTTATATATACATATACATTCTAGCCACACTATTTCTCAAATTGGTCAAATCTGTACCCCAAACCATGACCAAGTCCTAACGGGATTGAATTTCGGAAGGAATATGTTTGTTTTAGTATTAACGGACTACAACGTGCACCTCGGTCACTGATGTGAAAGCTTCTTTGGAAGCAGCAGCAGCAGCAAACTGGCCCGTAGACATTTGTTCTTTGCTGTTGACTGAGCTGTAAGCTCCACTCAGACTTTCCCCTCCACTCAAAGCCCATCTGTTCAACCTCCCTGTTTCTCAGCACACTTCCTTTGACTCCTTTGATCCATCCGTTCATGTCCCGCCTTCAGCCGGGTAACTCGCTGCCGGGAGCGAGAGGAATGTCCGTCGGGCCCCCGAACACGGCCCGGGAACGACCTCTAAAAAAAGGTCGACTCCAAAACCAACAGCAATGCCTCCTGGTCGCCGCGGCGACTCATGACGATTTCCAAAAGCCGAGGTGTGGGGAGAATACGGAACTGAGACTCTCAGCCGCAGCTGCTCGGCCTCGGGGGGGGGTGGGGGGGGGGGTCGAGAGCGCGAGGTTCCTCGAGAGGTTGCACCGCGCTGGTTGCCTAGCGACCTCCGAAGCGCATCCTGCATCGGAAGAGATGAAGGGTGGAGCTCCAGGACAGCGTCCGACGTGAGGTCCCCGAGCGCACCGTTGACTGACAGGTGCCACCTGGTGTCTCCCCTGAAGCTCTCCTGACAGCTGAGAGCGTTGCAAATCTTGGCTTTGTTTATTTCACGGGGGAACAAAAAAAAAAAAATACCATCTCCAAGCGATACATATCGAGAGGATACGTGTGCGCTGACAGCCAGTGGCCTTATTAAAAATAGCCACGCTGTGAGCAAAAGGAGGTGTGAACCGGGCCCTTGAAAGAATCCCCTCTTTCTCTCCCTGCGGAGAACCTCACCCGCAGAACGGGACCCGGGTCATGAGATGGGCCTGGAAATGGACAAGGCTCAACGCTGTTGGGCCTTTCACAATAAGAGAACGAGTGTTAAATCTCCTGGATGGAGAAACTCATGGGCTTAGTTTATTATATTAAACCGCACTTTGTCAGCTACTTTTTATCACTACTTAAATGCCTTGTTGGCGGTATTGGTGTTGCTGAAGATGACCTCAGCCCTCAGCCTTCAGCATCACAACAACATATTGTGCCTTTAACCACATTCACAGTTAACCACAGTATCGGTTTTCCTGTTAGAAATACAGGTTCAATTTAGTTCAAGACCAAGGTGAAAAGGATTGTCGGTTCGGCGGCCTTTTATTACCTGCAGTGTTGCCGAATAAATAAATGGGGAAATAACAAAAGCAAGATCTGTTGACAGGGTTCATAACATATTTTCATGTCAGAGGGTGCCAGATGTTTACGCTCACGTTCTGACCGCTAGTCTCTTTCGCCTTCTGGCTGTAGAACAAGGATGAGTGTGAATTAGACTCAAAGGCTGGTCACCAAGCAGTGCTTCCTCTTCACGCTGTGTTTAGATAACTAATCCGTTTGAAGGGAGAAAATGTATCTGAGGAGCATGAAAAGTTCTGCAGCTCGGTGATACGGCACCTGTTCAAGCCCTCGGAGATGCACAATACAAGTTCTGAAACGTGTCATGAATATTTCAGGATGCTAATTTCAGCGTCCCAAAAGGATCATTTGAATTCTAAAAAGTCACGCTTTTATGAAAGGAGACAGGAGAAGACGTATTATAAAAATCTATTTAAAAAACAGAGCGAACAGAACAGTCTCCTCCGCCGCCGTTGATTCTGTCCCTTTCCCCCCCCGCCCCCCCATTAGCTGACACAGCCATGCAGATGTTGGTTTGTGTGACCCGACACGTCGACCCCGTTCGGGAGGCTGAACAAACATCTCTCCGAACCAACTCCGATCCCAATCCCGAGTGAAACATCCCGCCGTGGCTGATACGCCATTTACTGCCGGAGTTGAGGGTTTAGCTCTTCCCAGGGTCGAGATTACAAAGCGACGCCCCCCTCCCTCCCCCCCTCACCCTCCCTCGCCGCGTCTCACTCGTTCTCCCTAACTTTCAGAGAGTGGGGGGGGGTTTAATGTGACACTGTCACGACTCACCCCTTTCTCAGCAATCACTTCAAAGAGGCTTGAGAGAGAGAGAGAGACTGTGTTCTCGTAGGTGCACATTATTCAAATATTCGCTTCTCGGGGTCCGGGTTCTGCACCTCACCGCCTTCTGACATGTTGCCGTGAGGCGGGGGGACAGGGGGAGATTGTGTGTGGGGGGGGGGGTGGGGCGGTGTGAGTGGCACTCATGGCAGCATCATCCAGAGGAGAAACTGGGAGTAAAAGATGAGAAGCACAGCAGAGGGGGGGGTAGCTGTGCTTACTTCCCATCATGCAGTGCGCTGGCAGGTGAGCACGGACCTCTTCTCCCCGGCGCGTTCCATCTGTGATGTACACGGACTGGCGTTGCATAAATTCATGAGACTATTTGGCCCTAATTAAAATCCAAAAACAAGTGCAGGTTCTTCTGCGGTTTGCAGCCAAATGTCTCATTGATTCCCAGTGTTTTTGTAATAGTCAAAGCATTCACAATGGTAGCCTTTCGCTTTGCAAATAATCTTCCCCTCGGGATAAATCTTCGCTAAATGGATGTTTATGCTACTAGTTCTTGATTATGTGTGTTTGGTGTTGTTGTCTATGGGATAATAGAAGCTAGCAGGGTGGCTCTATGGATGGAGATAGCTGAAATGTACGGTCCCCCCTCCGAATGAAATAAAATATCTCTGGGGATGCCTTAACTTTATCTCCAGGACCATTAACATGACATCATTCCAATGAATCAATGATTCCCTACAGCCTCAGCCACTCTGTGTTTGGTGCTGACTGGCAAACGCAATGAAAGACACCTTTTAAACTGGTTACTAACAACGCAGAGCACAGCGTCTCTCTTCAGATGCTTTCAAGCCCATCTTCCTTCCTCGCGTCGGCTCATCGGCTCCAGAGAGTTGGACATATGTGTGGTGGGAGGAGGGAGGGGGGGGGGGGGGGGGGTGGGTCGTTTTCAGTGCCTCTGTTCTGAGGCGGAGCACCGGCTGCTTGAGTCTAGATGTGATAAAATGACACTTCATATCACCGACTCTGGTCGGTAAGAGGGAGGACGCATGAGAAACGTTGACCTCTTTTACGTTCCATCTGTTCTCTGCGGTGTTCTGCTTGTCCTTGCTGTCAGCCTCCTGCCAGGGGGGGGGGGGGGGGGGGGGGCACACAGAACGCCACAGACGGTCCGAACTCAGAGACACTGCGTCTCAGGAGCCGGTTGTGTTTCCCGCACAGTCACGCTAGTGCCCTCACTTTGGTTAGGGTTCAAGTTTTCGACCAAAAGGCTCGGGAACTAAATAAAAGATAAGGACGTGTCATTTAAAACACACTTTGGTGAAAAAATGGCCGCGAAGGGCATTCATTTGAAATTCAACGAGGTGCAGTTTAAGAGAACCTCACTTGTGAGCCCTTCATGACCCGCCGTGCCTTTTGTTACACTCCAATGTTTAGTATTCAGTGTAAAACATCCTTAGGGGATAATTTAGCAACGCTTCCAGTTCCATATAGACATTTTTGGCGAAATAAGCCCTGATTTCTAGGTTTTGCATAATAAAAGCGCAGCCGTGTGGATGAAATGTCCCACTGAACAAACATTTCCTCGTCCCATTCAAAACAGCTGTGTTGTTAGTTTAATAACAGCCAACGCTTATCATTTTCTTATCGTTTTATGCAAATTCGTTCGCCACGGCGCGACAGCCTTTTCAAACAGAGCGTGCAAGACACATTTACATGTGTTACAATGGCTCTGTGATTTAGCCGTACTGCGGGAGGGGAGCGGATCCAAGCATCCAGCCGGCTGTCGGCCTCTTCAACCCCTTGACGGGAAAAAAAAAAGAAAAAAAAAACTACGCATGCCGGGCCTGCTCTGATTGATTAGCGTCAGGCTCCTTCCGCCTGATTGGATGCTCCGATTCTGCACCACTCGGGCACGGCGACGTCGTATTGTGTGTCAAAGTCACCAGACTATTGCAATCTGTTAAACAACATAGTACCAGTTGTTCTAATGAAGTTCATCGGATTGGGTTTAAAAGGACTTTTGGATTTTAGGAGGAAACATGGTTGAACAGTTGAGGAATTATAAAAAAAAAGAATAATTAAGATTCCATCAGAACTGCTGGCTATGACACAGAATATCTAATGCAAAAGTAAACATGCACAAAGGGACGGAAAAAGGCCAACATAAAATGCCCAAAATTAGTTTATTGCCAATATTCGGCATACGAGAAAACAGTAGAAGGAAATCCACAGGGCCTTGTTAGTAAAAACAAAATAAAGGTCACAATAAGAACTCTGCTTCCAGTGTGCAGATATGAAACGCATAAATCCCTAAATTTGAATTCTGCTTTGTGCAGCCGTTATATTCCACCACTCTAATAAGGTTGCATTGACAGGGAAATTCCAATTGTTGGAGACAATTATAAATGTTTGCATCGCTGAGTTCTTGTCAGACAAAAAGTGTTCCCTCACAAAAAAAAAACGCCCGATTCCTGCTCAGCCCTCGACGGAAACACGGCCCTATATGCAGGTCACCACTTCTGTCACTTTCTGCCTTAATTAAACCATCCACAGCACAATCTCAAGCCCGGTGGTTGGTTATTTCTCGAAAGTCAATCGCAGTAAACCCCAAACCACCACTTCTCCTTGCGATTCCCCGCCGTTTCGACCCGCTTTGCCGATCACAGCGTGCTCACGCCAGCACGCCCGTCGCCTTTGTCTGCTCGTTGGGGCGCCGTGTAGCACGCGGGCGACGCCTCCCGTTCTGACAGAGTTGTCCTCCTGCCCTCTCCGACAGCTGGGTTTGATTAATCAACATCAGTTAGTGCAGCTCAGGGCGGCCTGCAGGGGAGAGCCCACTGAACGCTGCTCTCTCCTCTGAATTAGCGTTCAAACATACAAGGATAAAAGCACTTTGCCCATTTGGCCTCAAATCTCCCCCCCCCCCCCCGCCATCACCAAATCCCGTGCCGCGCAAACACGGCCCGCTCATCGGAATGTGTGAGTAGCGTTAATTCATCCCGGCGCCAAAGATCAGTGGAGGGAAAACACGCCTTTTTTCTTGTTTCCTCTGTATCACATTTTTGGGGATAAATGGCACCAGCGGTGAGCATTTGCATGGTTAGGCAGAGGGGTGGGTGGTGGTGGTGGGTGGGGGGGGCATTCATCTTAATCAGGACTAATATCGCCATGAGGGAGGCTGAGTGGCTGAGCTATCTATCACGGTGCTCCCCGGGTTTCCTTGGGGCGAAAAAAAAAGAAAGAAAATAATAATTACCTCTCGATCAATCTCCAGAAGCAGATGAGTCTACCGCCGAGATGTGGAGCTCCATCACTTCGAAAGAAGGAGGGGTGGAGGCTGCCAGGTCTGATTCCATCTGCGATGAGCTATTAGCTAATGCAGACCACACCGTCTGCCCTGAATGAAAATGACTTGTAATGTTTTCCCCAAAGCGTCAGGGTTTTTCTATTTCCTCTTATTCGTTCTGCAGGGCGCTCGCTAACCTTACGCCATTGATTTCAAATACCCGCTCAAACCCCCCCCCCCCGTTTTTAAAAACCACCGTAACAGTGGAAATCTGAAGGAGGTCTTCTTATTATTCGTCAAGCATCAGTATTCTGGAAGTGGGAGAGCTGTTCGTATTTCCACTTCAAAAACAGCACTTTCATTTTCGCCCGTATCTTAATGGCACTTCTAAAGCAATTAATTCGGAAGCGATTTGAAAACCTTCCGTCGTGTCACTTTGTTCCCTCATTTATTCAGATGCAAATACATTTAAAAAAAAAAAAAACCCACCCAGTGTTGCTGAGTGACAATCTCTTGGAGGGCCTCTTTCATCGCGGCGCATGTCGAACGTGCCGCCGAGCGCCTCGCGAAGCGTGAGCGAATCCTACGGGTGAACGCATATACATATACATACATATATATGTATATGAGGAGAGGGGGTGGGGGGGGATGACAGGAACGCACTGCAAGGATGGCGAGATGACATGACAGCCATTAGGCGAGTGCGAGGCTGCAGAGCGAGTGTTATGTCCTTTGCTGTGCAATGATGCTCCGTAATGTGTCTTGTTCAATTTGTTTTTCGTGCGCCGACTCGGTGCGTCACAAGGACTCGGAAGAAAAAAAGAAAAAAAAAAAACAATTTCTAAAGCTCTTTCCCTTCAATTGAACCTGGACTTCACTGCAGATTAACCTGTAATACCCGACCAGTTAATGTTTATCCCCCCCCCCCCCCCCCCCCCCCCCCCCGACAGGCCGCCTTTGCGCTCATAATCGCATCATCCCTTGCAAAAAATATTCCACTGCCTGGAGTATTTTGCGACGTCGTCCTGAGCAGCCCGGCTCCGGGTCACGCGCCGCTCGACGTGCACGAGGTGAAATATTGCGGCGAGGTGGGTGTCCGCCGCACCCCCCCCCCCCATCGGTCCAAAATGGCCGGTCACGGGGTGAAGTTATGGCCCCGTTGTTGTCAGTGAGGTGTGATTGCAGTGACTCTTATGGCCCATCTCTCTACATTGTTAGGACGTTAAGCAGAGTCAGGGAAGGGTCAGGCCACGGAGGGGACTGATCTACTGCCCGCCGCTACCGCTCACTGAACACGTCAGCCTCCAAGTTCTAGTTATTCAATGTAATAAAAAAAAAAAAAGAAACCCAGCAAAATCACTTTTTACCTTTACGTGTAACACAAAATTCACACGGTTCAACGAGAAGATTGACACCTCTCACATATGCGTCTAAAGGAAACGTGAAGCCGCTTGTTAGCTTAGCTTAGCATAATGTCTGGAGCTAGCCTGTCTCTGTCAAAAGGAAACCAGTTTCAACCAGCGCTAAATCAATTTAAACTATCCCGCCCCCCCACAGTGAGGGACTTTTTATAGCTATACATTTAAAGCCGACACCAGTTGTTATGGAGATTTATCGGCGTGCTAAGCGACCCACCAGTTGAGAAACACTGTTTTAGAACAATGACATACTATATATATGTATTTAATTGGTATTTAGTTGGTAAAGCTTTCCTGTACCTTGATTAGGAGCTCGGGTTAAAGATAACGGACAGGTGGATGGTTAAAGTTTAAATTCAACAGTCATTAAGATTGGAAGCAGGTTTCCTTTCATACAATAGGCTGATCATTAAAGAAAAAAACGAGGCTTCAACATCACAGTTCCATCCACTGCAATTAATACACATGGCTGCATTTCTTGGCAATTAGCAACAGGGGAAATAATGTGAGAACAAAGCACACCGAGTGGTAATTGATATATTAAAAGATTCCCCAACGACTTTGTTAGAGTCTCCTGCTCGAATGTAACAGGAAATGGATCCAGAGAAAAAGGCAGGACTTCACTTCACTCAACTGATCACAGGAAGGACGCACTTCTCCAACATTATTAAAAAAGCTCCGGGGATTCAGAGTCAATTAAGCTCACACGCAGGGCTGTTAAATCAGGTGTCATTCGCTGTCACAAAGATGATACTTTTCGGAGTCTGATTCGTGCGGAAGCCGGACAGGCGGCGAACGCTGCCAATCAAATCTGTCGAAAATGTCATCAACTTGAAGGGCGAGTGAGTTTAACCTCAATGCAGAACAAAGGCCGTGGATCAGCACGACGTACAGTGAGTCGCCGACAAGGTCTTTGTATCAAAGAGAGAACAAGGCCGAGGGAGACGGCTTTTTTCGGGGGGGGTTTGTAATGTTTGTTTGTTTCGCCAGAGGCTCTTTTCAGAGATTTGGGCCGGAAAGTGCTGCAGGGGATGCAATTTTTGGGACAATTCCTTTTAGCTGTCGACTGCCGATGCAACGACCCGCGTTGCTTGTCCTTGTCTCGTCATTTATTGAGACTTGGCTCTCAGAGCCCCCCCCCCCCCGGGTCCCCGCTGGTCTGGACCTGTAATCTTGGATTCATTGCTGCCCTCTTACTCCTCGTTCATTGTAACAGCCGAGTCTTTCCACTCTCATCAATCATTCACGGCCTCGCAGACGTCTCCAACCCCCCCCCCCACCAAATTGCCAAAATCCAACGTAAGCTGGAAACCGTTTCAACAAAACCACGTTTGACCGTGAAAGGTTGTTTGGTGCCAGCTACGAGTTCCTGTCGTCTGGAAGAAAAAAAAAAAAAAAAAAAAAAGATCTCAGGAAACGGCCTCGAAAAACAGAAGTTTCATCCGCTGTCATCATCCCGGGCCATTAGTGAGGATTTGATGGGTGCTGAAGAAGAGGGAGGACAGGGAAGGCCGTGGTTCAGCAGCCGGTGATGACCCTGGAGGACGGAGGGGGGTGGGTGGGGGGGGGGGGGGGGGGGGGGGCAGATGGAGCAGGACATGCACGGAGGTGAAGGTTGACCTCCTGGGCCTTATCTCGCTGAGGAGATAGAGAGAAGAGAAGAGCAGCAGAGCGTTATTTCAATGTTTATTGAGAGGTTATCAAATCCACACAGAGCGACTGGCGGCCATCAATGGCGTGGGGGGGCGCTCATCCCTCTGTAATTGCCCCCCCCGCCCCCCTGAAAGGAAGGGCTGCGCTTAGACTGCCCGCTGGCTGACTACAGTGTGTGTTAATTGACGGAGCGTTTATTTTGCACAGGGGGGACACAAGGCCCCCGCCCTGCAGGGTCTCTATTTCCAATAGAATCATTTACCAATACAAACAATCGTCCCTGACGGTGACCTGCAGCTCATCCCGGGGGGGGGGGGGGGGGAGGACCTCAAATCGCTCGCCTTCTCATGGAGGACACAACCTCCACGACATGTTACATCAAACTGTTACAACGAAAGCGATACTGAGATACAGGGGGGGGGGGTCAATGAATCATGAATGGAACCGTAGTCCAGTGGGCCACGGTACTCATGAGAAGAGGAAACAGGAGGACTTAGTCATGGAGATGGAAAGTTGTCACGATGGACCGACCAGCAGCACAAATATCTGTGTGTGTGAGTGTGTGAGAGTGTGTGTGTGAGTGTGTGAGAGTGTGTGTGTGAGTGTGTCTCTCGCTGCACTTATAAAGGGCAAGAAGAGGGAATGGATTTGCCTTTTGGGCTTAAGTGGTCTGAGAGGGGATGGATTAAAGAATCATGAGATAAACAATTGAGAAAGCCGCAGTCCAGGCTCCGTCAACACGACGTCCCCATGACATCCACCCATGGACCCAGTTGAGTGGCCTTCACGGGCCTATCAGGCCGAAGCGATTGATTGATCCGGCAGGTGTCCCGTTGCTATCGGTTACGGCAGGTGGCGTCCGATAACAGTACAACCAGCCGCCTCCGAGCGGCTTCTCGCCACAGAGTGACCACCGCGGCGTGATGTCGATGACAGCGATTGGCCACGGACGACGGCGTCTCCTGCGAGTCCTCACGTGCACAACTTCGATCCGGCCGCGGTATAAAAAGGTCACTACGGCGCGTACATTTCTGAACAAAAATCGGATGGAAAAGTGTCAATGTAATTTCAAATGTCAAATACGACGTATTTTTAACTGAGTTTTAACAGATCTTTTCATTTAATTCCACGGCAGTTGTTTCATCATTCATGAGTGGGTTGTGGATTCGTCATGCAGCCTGTTTTCCATACAGTGAAACTCAAAGAAGAACAAGTGAAGAGACTAAAAAGTGCTTTCAGAATGTGGAGGGGATTCTAATCCAGGTGTGCACCGATATTGTCCTTGTCAGCGTTGACAGAAAAGGTCCTTCATGATCCGTTCTTCACCCCTTCTACTCATCGCGCTCCCAAAACACGGATTCTCTGGAGCTCAGACACACGAACATCCGAGAGCGACGTCTCCTGCTTCTTTTTTTCCTCATTCTGCGTATGCATTCAGTGCAGAAGTCACACTGGACGTATACGTGCCAGCATCACACAGGTCCACTGCGATGTCGAGCTCTGTGAGATCTCACAGGACCGTGAGCAGATGGTCAGACTGCACAGTGTCACTCCCCCCCCCCCCACCCACTATCGCCTAGCTGTGGTCAAATGAAAGACGAGACGCAGCCGTCCACCGTCGTGCGTCTGGAGCAGAATTTTAAAATTCTTAGAGATGGTGTCCTAAGCCACGCTAAAGCAGAGGAGAGAATGATGCCGATTGAATAAAAAGGGAATGAAACACCTTTAATTTTCCTGGTCGGAGTTACATGTGAAGATCAAAGTCCTTCTCGTGGGCGATAAAAAGGAAAAATTGCAGGCAGTGGCGGGTTAGCTTAGCTTAGCACAGACACTGGGAACGGAGGGTAACTGCTAGCCTGTGTGAGGTTTGTGCTGCCGCTCACCAGGGTCAATCGGGCGCAGCAAATGCACCGCTGGACGAGAAAACAATCGTTTATTGTTTTTTCGGCCATTTTTCTTCCAAAATGAAGTTCGTTGATCTCTGAAGCGATCCATGCTCCCCGGGGGGGCCCCCCCACATCATTTGCTCCCCCGTTGAAATGATTGAAATCCGCCGTAATTACTGAAGATGGGATTTCAAATGGCAGCATGACAAACGGCCTCGCCGCCGTTTTCCATTTCCTCAACTCAGCGGCACCCAATCGGACGCATGTTGAAACGCTCTCCCGGCACTTCAACAGAGCATCTTTCCAACAACGTCAGATAATCGCCGGGGCAACGGACAAATTGGCGTTTCCCTTTTTTTTCTTCCTTTTTGCCCAAGACACACTTTGTTTCTCCTTCCAGTTGCAAATCATTAAGCCGGCTCGCAGGTGCAGATCTCTGGAGGAGGTGCGGGGGGGGGGGGGGGGGGGGTCAATAAATGCCCACGGGTGGCCTTTCGCCCCTTCAGAAAGAATCAATGGTTTCTAGCAGACAGGAACACAATGCTAAGGGTATCGGCCAGTTACCCGCAGCTCGGGATGAACATGATGTATTGTGCTGTTGGTCTGAAAAAAGGGGGGCCTCTGGTTTCCTCCCCCCCCCGCGGAGCACTTTGTCTCCCTGGATGTAGCTGCTCCACAGTGTATTTTTTACTTCACAACAAATGCTAAAAGCCTGTTGTAAAAGCCGTTCGTTTTGCGGCGGACAAGAAAAAAAAAAAAACTCGCCGTCTCAAGTTGTCAAAAAAAAAAAAAAAAAGATAAAACGCCGCAGAAGTTTGTCTGCTCGCAGCCTTTCAGCGTCTGTGGGGCTCTTTCCAGATCAATTATTCCCACTAAAATAAGTAAGAGGGGGCCATGAAATATTAAAGCAGAGGTTGAAAGCTTCCCTAACCCGGGGGTGTTGTATCTGTTTTATTTTTCATGGCGATGGAGGGAGGAAGAGCAGGAGGAGGAGGAGGAGGCGCCAAGGTCGCTGGGGCCGTTTCCGTGGCAGCTGATTTGGTCCGCCGGCCAGACGAAGACCCCACCCCAGAGTGTGACCCCCCCCCCCCTACTCCCATTACAAGCTTACTGCTACCCAAGCTGGCGTTTATTATTCAGTGCTGCAGCAGCTTCAAACCGGGTCCTCGACACTCTCAGGACGGGACGGCGGCGCTTTCCTCGCCTTTCATCTCGAGCTCAGGCGCCACGAGGGCAGCAGCTCTGCATTCAACCAAATGGGGAGATTTGTTTGCCCCGATTCAGGTCAAACTTCGTTGTGCGCAGCTTGAAGAATATATTAACGGACATCATTTGGAACCTTTCCGCTTTCCCGCCCTCGGGGGCGCGCACGCCGTCCCTACGCTGAGTGTCTATGAGCCAGTTCAAAAGGTCATGTGATTATCATCTGGTTGTTAGGACTCAACGTTGGTGGCCTTCAAAGGGCTACTCTGGTCCGGCTGAAACACATCAGAAGAAGCATGTTCCCGGCCTCTAGTGGTATTTAGCCAGCTGCTCTGAGGGTTCCTTGATTAGTTGTGACCATTTTGACTTTGGCGAATATGTGAATAGCGACTACAGAGGCTTAAAATGAACTATTACTTTTGAGTAAACTGGCCTTTTAAATCCCAGATTCCTTGTATACAGTTTAGAAGATCGCATCCGTGGTACATTTCAAACTTGGATTTAACCTGCTCATGATCCGTCCAAGCTGTCAACATGATCTGATCCCGCCACGAGACGTCAACGCACGTTGCAGAGATGCACTGCGACCGTTTGCTTCCAGCGATGCCCGGCTTCACCCCTCCCCTCCCCCTCCCCCTCCCCTTTTCAAAATCGACTGTAATGGCTTAAAACATAAATCAGTCTGCATCCGGATGCGTAGCCGAAAGAGAAATGCCCAACAGGTGGCGTCCTGCTCTGAACCACGAGTCAAACGCTTTAATTGGCCATTGTTTCCCGGCGCGGTGGCGCCCGCTGAACCTCAAACAAACACCCCGAGGGAAAGGCCCGCCGCGTGGAAACGTCGCAGCGCGGGAGTTACACGGGCGGCGCTTGGGGGGAGGCGGAGTCAGCGTGATGTCACGGCTGATTGAGAGAGCACTGATTCACGTACGGCTGCAACACACACACACACACACACACACTCATCTGCGCTTAAATCAATTCAAACTATCCCTCCCCCCTCCCACAGTGAGGGACTTTTTATAGCTATACATTTAAAGCCGACACCAGTTGTTATGGAGATTTATCGGCGTGCTAAGCGGTAATTTACGGTATCAAGGTCGGAAGGTCAGAGGCCACCGCAGGTCAGCCAATCAGATTTGGGGTTGTTGTTATCACCCTCGGCTCAGGGGGGGGGGGAATTAGTTTGACAGCAGAATCAACAGCTTCCGTGAGAATTGCCGGTTGTCAGATTTAAGGTGGACACGTCCTTGGTGAACATAGTTGTTAAATAATAATTCCCCCCCCTCCCCCCCCCCCCTCACACCGCTGACATAATCTGTTCATCAGAGCAGTAAAGGGAAATCTCTTTCATCATCCATCATTCAAACTTGAGTGCTTTTTATGTTATGTGCAGTTATGGATCCTTTTCATAACCACATATTTGGTTATTGAAGGCTTATGGATAAAATATATATATATTCATATATTTGACCACAACATATAATACAACAGCTAAAGCATTCTGGTCAACTCAGAAAAAATGTAATTTTTTTACTGTAATCCCGATAAGAAAACCGGGAAAGCACAACATTTATGCTACGTAACCTTAATTTAATATCCAATATCTGAGATAATAACCAGCCTTACATCACAATATTGACGTAGTGCTGAGCCCAATAACTACCCTTGCTGCACTGAATGCAATTTTATTGTATTTTTGGTGCATTCCATTTGTATTGCATTTCCTTTTATGTACTTTATTTAATTGAATCTCATCTTTAAAATCACATTCTATTGGATTGCATTTCATCTTTTAGAGCATATTGCTTCTTTTTTTTTAAATGTCATTTCTTTGCTCCTTTTAAAGCACTCTCATCACAATCGCGGAAAACGGAAAAAAGCCGGCTTGCCCTGAAGCCAACTAAACGCCGCACGGCATCATGAACACCGTTTATGGATTTAGTGTCTTACTTAAAGTTTGGTCCCATACAAAAGCATGAGAAGCGTGACATGGCGATTTCGTGGAAGCAAAAGCGTACCTGAACTACTGAAAAGTGGATGAGTGGCGTCCGTCCGACATGAAACACGGCGGGGGGGGGGCGATGAGGGGTTTGTGAGCGCGCACACGTTTGAAAACCTCCTGCTGCCGCGAACCGCCAACGTCACATCAGCGACAACATGTGAGAGGGTTTACGGATCAGATAGAAACATATCATCCTCGTGAACATGTGCACCCCGAGAAAAGAAAGCACTGAAATCAGAGTGTGGGTAGGTGAGGTCCCGGGGAAGCCTCAAGCTGTCTGTTTATGACTGTGTGTGTGTGTGTGTGGGGGGGGGGGGGAGGGTGAATGTTGGACATGGAGCCTGGTGTAAAGCACTTTGAGCGAGACTAGAGAGAGCCACTAAATAAAAGCAAGTCCATTTGCCATGTGGCCCGAAACCTCCGGAGGGTCGGACTCCTTCTTCCCTCTGTGGCCCACATGCATTTTTAAACACCATCACTCCCCCTGAGGAACCGCTGCGAGATGCCTCCACGTTTCGACCCAAAGCGGCTTCCCCTGCGGTCCTGCTCACTGGTCCTGGTTTTTTACCCGAAAAGGACAAACGATTGAAGGATGTCGCCAATTTAAAGAGCACAGCAAGTTCAACTCGTGCAATGCATCAACATGGACACCAAGTTAGTCTCTAAAAGAATTGAACCAATATGCATGTCATAATGAGAGAACATGGCTGGAAAAGGAGACTAAACCAGCATATGTTTATTTATTTTCTATTTGTGTCGCCCTGGAAAGGGAAACTTTTTAAGCGTCTTTGTGTCGTTTCAATGCCGGCGGGGGAGCGAGGAGCTCGAGGTTCTGGGGAAAAAAAAAAAAAGGGAGTAAAGCCAAACAGACTTCATTCGCACACACACAATATTAAAGCCAGTGGCGAATCTTTTTTTCCCTTTAATCAGGGGGCTCCTCATACGTCAAGCTTTAGAGATGCGAGTATGAAAACAATGAACCAAAATGGACAGCCCCCGCACTTCAAAACCTCACCGAGAACAAAAACCAATCGGAACCGAGAGGAGCACAGTTAGCGGGGCTTTAAGCGGCGGCGCTGTGGCCTCTCGTCATCAACAGAACTTCATCCCGGGCACACGGGCGCCGGGCCCAGAAGCGGCGGCGAGGAGGCCTAATTGAACTCCCTGTGATTCCCTTCTCAAGGGCCGTTCTCGGTGCTCGTTATCTTACCCTTGTCCCCCCCGCGCCCCCGCCCCCGGTGAAGATCAGATGACTTTGCTGCGACTTTGAACCTTCCCTCTCCAAACAGGTCACTCCAGCTCCCTCCTGTCCTTTCATCTTCCCTTTGGCTTTTATGAATAAGCCGGGGCCTGCGAGGCGCCGTTGCATCACCTCAGACATCAGTGGAGGCTCCGGATCCGGGCAACTCGCCTCTCATCACGTTTGTGGTGCTGTCCACAGACTGAATATACAGGTGTGTATATATATATATATATATATATATATATATATATATATATATATTTGTTTTTCCCAGTGAGGGCGAGCGCACAGAATCTGAGCAAGAGAGCCCAACGTCACATTTACCGCTGGACATATTTCCTGGTGCTTAGTCTCTGAAGTGACACACACACATCAAAAAAAGAAAAAAAGGAAAGAGGGGGGGGGGGGGGGGGGGGGTTCTGGGTGGTTTCATATCCAGGTGTCATTCGAACTGACATGCAAAGCAGCAAAAGAAGAAAAAAAAGAGAGAAAAAATGGCATTCAGGACCATGAATTGAAGACGCAGAACCATGCACCAGCCTTTAGACCTCGATAGGAAAATATATATATATTCAAATATACACAGACCACTTTGCCTGGTGTGTATGAAGCCACTGCTAGCTGCGGATTAGCTTAGCACAAAGACGAGAAACGTCAAAGGTACCGAATAGCAGCACTTGTATTTCACACAATGTCAAATCCTTTAAACACATCATTTTAAAGAGATATTGTATTTTTTTGTGCACTTTAAATGTGTTTAATATTTCGACCAAAAGGAGTAATTTATCCATTTTTTTCACAGGTTTTTGTGTTTTGTTTGTTCGTGTCCCTGAGAGGGACGAGAGTGCAAGCTTTGCAGCCACGAATTACAGTGCGTGCTTTTCTTCCCGGTTCCATCCAAAAAATAATAAAAACCACCCAACCGTGTGTGGAAAAAAACGACTCAACCGCTGTTGTTCTGGTGCGTTCTGGAAGCAAACGGAACAACCAACATCCACGTGAGACACAAATAAGGCCCCGTTGTGGTCCTCACACGGGTCACCCGTCCAAAAGCCTGTCGCCCTGCTGTCGCTTATTCAGCCACGCGGTGATGTGCTTCATGCCCCCCCCCCCTCCCTCTCCCCACCTCTGTAAGACATCAGTACAAACCAGCACCGGGTCCCTGGGCTTTGAAGTCGGTTTCAGAAGGAACATCAGAAGGCTGCCGGGGCACAGGTCCACGGGTGACACGCCACGTTTAGTCACGCGGCGTTCCAGAAGTGTGGCACCTCATTTTTAATTGCCGCGGTGGATGTGTGGGGACAGGAACGTCGCCCAAAGCGTCACCGTTATAATCCGAGATGATGGTTCATTTATGACGAATGGTGGTGAAAAAGACGTGAGGTCATACTACATTTAGTACACCCACTCTTCGGAAAGGCTCATGTTACACAACGCTTCACTGCCGTCAATCCGTCAAATCCCACCTCTAACACCCGCCCGCCCACGCACACTAAACCCAATTAACTCCTCAGCTTCAGCATTGTGGTGTTTTAAACAAACGTTAACACAAACCCCACCGCCGAAAGTGTCGCTGTCCTTCTGGGATTTCTTTCTGCCATTGTTCCATTGAGGGGGTGCAACGACCGACTCGATTAAGTTTGTGCTTCGATGCGGAATCTTTTCTCTTCCGTCTTTCCCCGGGTTCACCGGGCTCACGCGGCGCCGGGAGGGTGGGACTCGCAGGGAGCTGGAGGCGGGAAAAAAAAAAAAAGAAAAACCCGCTTTAACATTCAATAAATTAACGTCCAATTCATAATCCATTCACCTACACTTGACCTCATCCGATAAGGGTGCGGGGTCGGAGGACCGGGGATGCACCGGATTAGAGGACTTAACCACGCCGCGAATAAAGTTAATACTCGCACGACAAAAAAAAATAAGATCAGATCAGCGGCTGATCCAAACAAAATCAAATTGTTTTTTTCTCTCCATTCAGCGTGATCTGTGATGTTGTTCCAAGGGATGAAAAGAAAAGCCACAACCCTCCAGTGGCAGATGTGAACATCGCGAATGAACCTTTTGAAACGGGATTCTAATTGAAAGGGACCTCACGGTTCTCCTTCACGGTAATTGCTGGTTTAATCTACTAGTTCTTCAAACCACCTGGACACTGACATCGCCCTCTAATATCTGGCAGAGTGGTTCTTCCCAAAAAGAAAACATCTACATTCAACTCAGACTCGTCTTATGAAAGCATCCTTCAAGGGGTACTTAAAAATCGAGCGGCTTAGGGGAGATGGAGAAAATGACTGTGTGGTTCGCAGGAGCTTCTGTTGACTTCTTCTTAAGGGAGTTTAACTCAAGAGAATAAAACAAAAGAAAATATAAGAGCCCGCGTCGTACTTTAATCCGACTTAAATAAAGGCCTCCCCTCTCACAAGCACCCGGCCTGTAATCATTCCGTCTTTGAATCTCGAATGGGAGGTCTGACAAAAGACATTTTTAACACACGCAACAAAGAGAATTAAGAGGAGTGAATGCTAGATTTAAACATAACTTAGGAGAGACCGACCTTGAGTCAAAGTGCTACTTCAAAAGGTTATTTGCCATCTTCCGAAACGCTTCATCTGCTTTCTTCATGAACACAGTTACCTTCTAAAAAGTGGGGTGGCCACCAGAAGGAAACATCACGGCCTCCTCTCTCTCCGGAGGCCAACGCCTGCCCTGCAGTCCCCCCCCCCCCCTCGGATTGGTGGCTCACCTTGACATCTCCAGCTAATAACCCTCACCGAGGGCTTTGGATTTTCCGGGGCTTGGTGCGTGTGCGTGACATCCCTGTGATTGAACTAATCACGGATTCTCCGATGTAATGGAGCAGGTCGGCCCGGAGATTGCAGCCCGAGACGTCTCGGCAGAAGGACCCTGCGTCTCGGGTGTCTCCCGCAAAACATCCTCTTTTTTTCCATCCCTTGCACAGTCCACCGTGTATATTCACTTTTTGTAATTACAATTTACATTTTCTGCCAAGAATTCCTATGTAATTCTCCTGTAACCTGCAACCTATAACCTACTAAACAGGGCAGAGAGCAGGTAGACAGACGGGTCATTTTACCAGATGCTTTACTACCGCTTTGTATCGGAGCATTTGATGTGTTTATTGCTTCCTGAACTCAATAAAACTTTTTAACAACATCGCCAACCTTTAAGGTGCAACGATGTCCTCGTGGAAATGAAGTGTTAACTTTTCACTCGCAGTCATTAAATGTGCTGTTAAAGTCTTCCACAAGCAGGTTCGTGTAAGAGTCTGATTGGCCGTGGTTTTCGATGCTGCTGCTCATCTCATCCCCCGAGCATCTTTCGTTTCATCCTCTGTGCATTTGCACTGTAAAAACACGGCAGCTATTTCAGGGAGTGCGAGGCCGGTGTTTTCTCATTTGCAACTCCCTCCCGGGGTTACTCTCCGAACGGAGCCTGTAAATGTGTCATCCGAACAGCAGGAGATAAACCGCTGTGCTTTCTTGCTTCTGGAGCCTCTGAAGCCTACCTTTGATTCTTCCTCTGCTCGCAGCTTTGCACTGATGCCATCTGGCAGGGATGGAGAGCCGGTGAGCTGGAGGAGAGAGAGAGAGAGAGAGGAGAGGGGCGGGAGCAACATCTCCCGATTAATCGTGTTGATCGGTCGATCGGGGGGGGGACTGAGGTCCGTTAACCGGCGGACGGGTAAAAAAAAAAAAAAAAAAACTGAGAGGACTGAAAGTCAGGAGCGAACACCTGCGCCGAGGTCAGACTGCATGAATTCATTCTGTCCTCCTTTGCAGTCGCGAGGGGTTCATCTCTATCCCCGCACCAGGGGGACGGGGGGGGGGGACAATCCCACGTTTGACTGACATGTGCACCAACAGCAGCAAACGCGGCAGCTGAGGTAGCCGCGGTTTGTGTTTAAATCCTAATGAGCTGTGAGATCAGAGGCTGCACACAAACAACCACGACGTCTCTCGCCAGCCGCGTGGTTTCTCTTTTGTGGCCCGAGGCGTCGAGCACAATAGCAGCAATATTCATTACATGCAGGCGTCGGACATTTCTTCCCGTATGTATCTGCGGATTAAAATATTGAATTTGTTCCTTTAATTCTTTCGGGCCTCCGGTGGGCTGTTTTTAGTTGTTTCACCCCCCCCACAGCTTCAATTTGATCTCAAGGTCCATATGAACGAAAAAATGTGTTTCTATTGTTCCCTATCAGGCATAATGAAAAATGATAAGTGTTGTTAAAAAAAAACAAAAAAACTAGTATCTGTGTGTGGGAGGGACTGGGATGAGCAACATCACGCTAGATACAGACTTTAAGTCAAAATGCAACTCAATACATTTTGTAAAAGCAGTAAAATGAATGAGAAAACCTTTAAGTGCAGAAGCAAACCTACTCGGGAAGTTTTTCATATAATGATGAAGAAATAAGACATTGGTCGCCTCACGTTTTTAGTTATTTAGAGTCAATACAGTCCGAATATCTATTAAAAATGTTGTTTTCCTCTTTGTGGCAAAAAAACCTCGCAGAAGGCAGCTAATCTAATCTAATTTAAAACAGATATCTCTCCAGTCACTGAATGTGTAGTCAGTGAAAAGCATGAACCCTCCTTCCCTCACAAAGCCAAAAGGTACCCATGAAATATTAGAGAGCTTAATTTTTGTGAACAGCAATAAATCACACCCGGATGGAAATAACCAGTTCTTCCAGTTGGCATCAGAGTTCATCCAGCCACTCTGCCCCTGGCTCTGCGGTTTGCCCCCTTCGGGAGAAGTGATTATTTTTTTTATTTTTTCTTCCTGTGTTCACAGATCCATATTGAGGAGAGGAAGGTTACACGCTGTGACTGCAGCAGCCTGCTCCCTCCCGACAGCCTGTGGGGACTCGAGCTCTGATATTGGAGGCGGACTCTCTGCTCCGTCGGTGTGTGTGTGTGTGTGTGTGTGTGTGTGGGTGCAGCAACATGCGCAGGGTGATGGAGGTCTCAGGAGGGGGATGAGCAATTTTAGAAAATAAACCACACCAGCTGAGTTGCTGTGAGTGGAACAGCCACATAAAGCCCATAGCGTCCGCTGCAGCTGCAGTTGCCTGCTTTGCATTTATTCATGTTTTGGACGAAAACAGGGTCTTTTTCGATTCGATTTAGATAAACATTTTCTTCAGTTCACTCCAGTGGACTTAATGTAATACCCAGCCTTGGTTTCGTGTTTGCATCGAGTGTGCTTAGGTTTTGTATTTGTGTTCAGCTCTCTGATTTTATATGCAGGAGTTTTCCCACAGCTGTGCCAGTGAGATGCCATTAAGCGGCTCTCCGAGCAAAACTTCCCACTTCTGTTCTTTTGATCAGAAACAAAAACATCTCACAAACACAAACAGTCTTTATATCGGCGCAGATGAATGGAAGCTTTCCGGCGACTCATTGCCACGTACCGCTATGAATAGATTACCCTGCGTGTGAACCTGCACTCCGTGGAACAAGTCCTCACGGCGGCTGTGTACTAATCAACAGCTATTCAGAAACACCAAGGCTGTATTAAACTGAGGTACTATCTCTGCTCTGCAGGTCTGAGGAGTTTCAGTTTGGGCCTGACGTGGTCTGTCCAAACAGTGACCTGCGTCGAGGCCATGCAGGACAATCTGAGGTATTTTTATTTAGCCTCTTCCATCACTTTCGAGGGATTAAATACCGCTAAATGCAAAAATAAAACACATTTTGAGCAGTTGCCTCCTTTCTTTCAACTCCCTAAATTGTGGGACACAAAGCACAAAGTAAACATAACCCGCCGCGCCGAGCGGGGGGGGGGGGGGGTCGCTTAAAGGCGGCCCAACGGCACCAACACAACGAAAACCTGTCACCAACCCCAACGCGGCCAATACATCACTCAGCGCCGACGTGATGCGGGGCCAGGGAGTCCGGCGCTGGACATTGGATCCGTTATTTATCACCATAACCGCTCAAGGGAGGAGGCAGACCGGGGGGGGCGAGGAGGGAGGAGTCGTGTTAGGTAGAAGCCCATATCTCCGTTGGGGTGATGGATGGGGGGGGGATGAGGAGTAGAAAAAGGCCCAGTCATGGTGGCAATTACGCCGGTCGGACGGGACGCGTTTGAAGGACACAGCGGGAGGAACGAGTGATTCGAGCTGGAGGAAAGCAAAGCAAATGATGTTCCGGTCTTGACCTTGTTCCAGTGACATGATATCATCTCTCTTGTTAATTTTAAATGATTCCCTGCCTGGGAGCCTTTTTTTTATATTGCCTTTTTGTTCATTAAATCTCATGAAATTGGTCATGACCTCATGTCTCACTGCTGGAAGGTTAAAGTCTATCAGCTGTGGCCCTTTTTGCTTTTCCTTTGGCACGTCATCAGCTGGAGTGTAGCGCTTACATCCAGACGGGGGGGGCAGATTAAAGAGCTATTTTCAAGCTTGGGTTGAATGAGGATCCCGCTGCACGCATTGCTATCGCAGGTGCGCAGGTTTCAACATTCTCTGCAATGTCCTCAAGATGTCTGTTAAGCCTCCAGCACGCACACAATAAATGAACGTTGCGCTGAAGCTGCGCTCCGAGCCGAATGCTAACGGCTCCGTGCTAACGCGCGTCCTACCACTACGTTGACGTGCCGCCACTTGGAGCGCAACTCTCACCGGGATAACCGTCTTGGTTTAGCTCGTTTAGCATGCTAAAAATTAGCTATGGGTGCAGAAACGCTTCATCTGCAACTCTCCTCTCATCCTTAAATCGCAGGCGCTGCGGCGTTCAGGCCAGTTTTGGCCTCCGAGGCAGAGAGAACAGCGTGAAATCCAATGCAGAGGCTTTTCAAAACGTGATTAGGTCCGACTTCCGATTTTTTAGAAGAGTTGGCAAAAAAAATTTTTTTATAATCTCTTACTTTTATTACTTGGGCCCGAAGTTTCTGACTTTCACAAAACTGCATTGTCTCCCCCGTTGATCTCATCAGCGGTGGTCAAAAGGCTTTGGGGACCCCCCCCCCCCCCCCCCCTGCGGACTGGAAGAAGCCGACTCGGCACTTCCGCGCGGCATCGCCAGTGACCTCGAGCGTGATTATGGGGAATTGGCGGAGGATTTATAATATCCGGGGCCGGCCTTCAAATCTCCTCAATACCTGCCAATTCTTTCTCGCCGTTTCCCTCGTGCCCCTCGTCTTCTCTCTTCCTCCCCATCACACGCCGCCGTCAATTTCCTCCCCTCCCAGCGCTACAAAAAGAAGCGGCGCCGGGGCCGCGAGGAGCCGCTTCGGCGGGACTAAATCCAGTCACACTTATCAGAGAAAAATAAATGAATATTGATCTTAATAAAGATCCACAGCGCTGCTTCAATGGGCTTTGAAAGCGTTTTTTCACAGCGTATTAACATCTGTCACTCGCGCCACATCAGTGACATTGGGGGGAGGATTATCTAAATTGGCCGACTGGGAGGCATTCGTTTGAGCAGAGTTTAAGATTTACGAGATCTATCTCCTTCTTCGGAGAAAATATCACCATCTTCAGACACAAAGAGATAGCATGTGCTGCCTGATGGGCAAAGCTGTAATCAAATTAGGGAAAATCTGGATGGGAGCTGCTCACGCTTTATCTTAAGTTGCACAACCTTCAGCGACCTTACGTCTCAGAGAGCTCTTTAAATGTGCATCAGTTAGAATATTAAGCCAGATACTAATCTTTCAGATACCAGGGGTCACAATCTTAAGGACAAATGTGACATTAAAAATCAACCACTGTGTTGGCAGCAATGAGCAAAGGGGTATTTTGAAAGAGCAAGAAAACATGGACGTTCCATGGCAATTGTACACAGTGATGCTGGTATTTAAAGACCCTTTTATTACTTATGCGAGTAATGATACAACAGGTTACACCTTGTGTGTGTTAATTATTTTCACGACACCCAGTCTGCCGTCGAAGGCCCGTGATTTCTGTGCCGTGTGGCTCCACAGATTTGGGGCTTAATATGCAACGCCCTTTCAACTTTTATGATTAACCTCCCCGACTGCAGTGTTGGAATGACACACAACGAAGAAGTGAAGAAAACCTCATCATCCATGTTGAGAAAATTCAAAAGTGAGCTGAGCAGATGAAAAGAGGAACCACTGAGAATGATTATTATCCCCACCACCCCCACATCCCATATTGCGATCCATCTCCGTGAAAGGCCACAGGAGTCTGTCAGTGATTCTATTTCCATAGAGCGGTTTAATCCGGGCTCTCAGGTCCACTGCCTCTCATTGTGTTCCCTGTCATTATCCTCCGCATTACCAGGGACCAGAACCGCATCCCCTCGTGTTCGCCAGTCCGACACAATTCTGATCCGTGCTGCTCAGAAAGCGCGACTGTCGGTGTGGATCCTTTGCTGAGTCTCTCACGAGCCGCCCTTCTGATGATGGAGTTCTTCCCGGGTCTCCCAGAGCGTCCCGCGCACCGTTTGCTTTACTGTTGGATGGCTAGTGTCCGTTGGGATTAAAATTAGCTGTCCTAGCTAGCATGCTAGCATGCTATCAGGCTCCCCTTTCCCTCTCTCTCTCCCTGGGGGAAACCTTGTAAAGGTCACTTTTATCCTGACAAGAAAGTGAAAGCAAGCCGGCGAGACCCGCCAACCCTGAACAAATGATGCCAACGGTTGCTTTTTTTGCAACAGTGAACTACAACTGCAGAGGTCACTACTGTTTAATGCTTGTTTATGTTTTTCTATTTTTATTTTTATGAGCTAATTATGGACATAGACAGACCTGTTACATTAAAGTACCGATACACTCAGATTAAAAAACCCAATTGTGGTCTTTTTTTTGGGGGGGGGAATATCAATTTTGACAAAAATGAGAAGAAACAACAAGGATGTATATTCCAGTTTCCCAGAGAAAATAGATTTCATTTCAGCTCAACTTTAAATGGATGGTGAGAAGCCGCATGAAATGATGCTCCTGACAGATGTGAAACCGGAGAAGTGACGGGTGTTTAATGTTGTGAATGTAGACGAGAAAAACAAAACCATCACTGTCAATCATCACGTAGAGAAATCCAAAACACCATCTTCTTCATGTCTTCTTGCTCTCCCACACACACACACACACACACACACACACACACAGGAGTTTGGAGTCGGCCTCGTCGCCATAACAACCTCGTCGCGCAGACCAAGCTCGCAATGGGCCATGCATCGACGGCAGCCGAAGCATCCCCTCTGCGATCAGGCCGTTCAGCCTCTCATCGGGGGCCGCGAAGCGCGATCAGATCCACCTCGAAGGAAACGGACGCACGCCGCCACTCTGCATCTGATGGGGGCGACGAGCGGCGAGCGGACGGGTGCTCGGCTGGGAGTTGGGGACCACTTTGCAAAAGGAGAGGAGCGTGCACAAAGCCCGCATGCAAAGACTAATGTGAATTAGGGCACTAAATAATACCATGAAGCTCCTTGGATACCTGGTGCTGCCGCATTTAGGCTGAAAACGTGCTCCCTTGTGCACTTCACGGCGCAGCTTGCATTTTTCACGGTGTCAGACCCCACTAAAGACGGCAAACGGCCCCATTTCTTCCCCTCATCCGGTCATTTGTCATCCGTGTGTAAATCTCTGGAATCTCTCCTCTGGGTGTTTTTGAATTATTCAAAACGGTGTTTATTTTTGCACCGATTACGTAATCAAGTTGCATGGCCTGTTGGGCTGGTTGTTTATTGTGAGAAGAAACCTTTGCGTTCCGTTCTCCAGCACTGTGCCGAGCTCTGTTGTGTGTGGCGGAGAGGGAAGCGTGCCGGTGTGATGCAGCCTCCTTTCATGGAAGCAACAAGAGATTTCAAATGGCCTTTTCATCCAAAAAAACAAAAAACAAACGCTCTGTTGTCCTTTAAACTTCCACAGCGCACAGCTCAGATTTGTCAACCTTTGATTTCAAAGTGCTCTTACGCAACCCCTTTTCTCTCCTCTCCTCCTCCTTAAATATCTCTGAGACACAATGAGCTTAAGTGAATGTATTTCATCACGGTTTTGGAAAAGTTTAAAAGCTCCTCCCGATTAACAGCCGTCACAGGAGGTGCACTTCACACCGAGTTGTCAGCGTTTGATACGTTATGAGGCCTTCCCGATCATTCGCAGGACCCTTCTAACTGCCACATGCGTCTGTGATGGGACCGCAGTTCATTCTCCACACAACAAATTGCGTGGCGCCTCGCAGCGTGATGGATCACATCTCCGGACTGCATTTCCGTCCCCGGAGGAATATTTTTCATTTTTTTTAAATGCACGCAAACTGCTCCGGCCTGTGACGGCCTCCACCTCCTCCACCCAGGCTTCCTTCCTGCTTCCTGTGCCTCCTGTGGCTGAATGCGGATTCTGTGATTCTTAATTAAAATGTGCTTGCTAAACACTGGGCTCCTCTCACCGGGGGGGGGGGGGGGGGGGGGGGGGGGGAGGAGCCCAGTGTTTAGCAAGCACATTCATCATGGCGGGCTGCGGTCGATTGATGGTGTCAAAAGTGACTTCACTGTTCACTCCCCTCCACGCCGCCCTGATGGCTGATAGAGTTTGGACGGAGTTTCCGCGTCTTTGTCGCCTTGCAGCTGCTCCTCATTTTTTTTTATTTATATATTCTACATTTCAGCCTCAGAAGCTATTTATTGCTTCATAACGGAAACGTCTACCACGGAAATGATCTAGCGGCTCCGCGATTATCGTTGAAATGGCGCAGCAGCTTTTTCTTTTCATCTCATTGAGATTCAAATGTCAAATATGAACACACCCCCCCCCCCCAACAAATTGTGAGTAGTAGTCGAACCCTCCTTCTTCTTTATCTTTGCGTCCTTTGATCACAGCTCAGCGATTCTGGTGAAAAGCATTTCGTGTGCAGTTCATGGGCGCCGCGAAACCCGGCCCGTGACTCGCCGAAAGATGAAGAAATGGATCGGTGCGTGCTGCACGTGGCCGCTAACGGTGCCGCGTGAGTGACATCTCCAATTAGCTCTCTGCGCTGTCTTTCGTCTCGCTCGCTCTTTTGTGTCCCGACAGTTTCAACGAGAGGCAAAATTAATCGAGACAATCGTTGAGCCGTCATTACATTATTTGTCCTTTTTTTTTTTTTTCTTCTCCTGTCACATTCTCCGATGGTTTGACGATGTGTCCTCAACTTTAATGAGTCTACACCATGTTTATTCATCAGTTTTCATTTGTTTCTGTCACGTTATGCCACATCCACAGCCATTTGCATACTGCAATTATATCTCAAATAAAGGGTTGCAAGCTGGCATATATACAGTAGCAGTCATAAGTTTGGACACACTTCCCTATTCAATTGAATGAGAAAGTGTGGCTGGTACTGTGTGTTTCAAGGTGAGCTGCAATATTAATCCAGCGACACTAGAATTTCAGTTGAATAAATCAACGAGCTCCCACCTGGCAGGAAAAATGTTGGGATTAATCGCTGCAGTGTGGGTGATTCACCACCTGCAGACAACTCATCTGCAGATTGTAGCACACCACTGTATTACGCAAGTATTTGATATCGGGCACAAATTACAGTGTTGAATTGGTTTCCCTTGAGCTTGCATTCTATGAGGAGGTTCCTGGCGTTGCTGCTGGAATCGAGGAGTTACGGAGCAGGATAAGAAGCAGCCAGCTTAAATCTTACCGCAGTGACTTACAGCCCAAATGTCCCATTTTCTCATTCATGCAGATTTATCAAAGCCAGAAATGACTGAATACTCAAATAAATCTCATCTCCTGCTGCTGATCAGCTGCCGCAGGGAGTGATACAGCACAGAAAAACACCCAAGTTGTTGTGAGTAGGAGATGGTCAGACGCCCAAATGCAACACCTCCCTGGCTTCGTGCACTTGCAGAGGTCCAAGCAGGAAAGCAGCAATCACAGGACTTTTAACCACAGGACTTGAGCTGCAGCGTTTGACAGTCACTGACGTCCTCCCCCAAAAGAACACGCCACGGGTAAGAAAATAACCTGGAAGTAAATGCCACTTATTTCCCCCCCCCCCCCCCCCCCCCCCCACGGTGAGATGTTTTCAAAACTCCCAGGGTGTCAGAGCTGGATGCGGCAAGCTGGAGAGAAACAAATAGTACGAAAGCGGCGGAAAAGGACGAACTTTGGGTGTCGGCCTCGTGACTAATTTGATGAACGTGATGACGTTTTGAAATCCGTACTTATTGCACATGGGCTACATTCTGTAAAACGCCCTCTGGAGACCTGCTGGTACCTTCCACAAGCCGCTCGGTCTTTGCTTTCCAGCATTTCCCTCCATGACTAAATGCGGTCGTGCCGGGCCGCTCCCAAAAACAAATGGATGTGTTTTCTGCAGGCTGCCACCAGACCCGATTTATTTGTTGTTGTTGTTTTTTTTTTGCTGAACCAAGCAGACCGGCTCACGGTTTGTCATTTCAGACGCCTCCTGTACGTCTCCCTCCTCTGGCGACAGGGTTTTTTCAGGAAGACAGATTGATGCATCGGCCATTCTCTGCAAATAACCTGCTTCCGTCTGCACCTAGTCCGCCTGGGGCCCTTGTTTCAGAAGACAAACCACACCTCAGCACCGCTCCCGTTAAATGTGTTACCTTCCCGCTTTATTTCCTTAATTTTATACAGTTTCTTTGCCTGACAAAAACACACCTGTGTTGTAGATGTTCCTGTGTGAGCCAGACGAGAGGGCTGCAGACGCACTTTTTGTCTACTCACATTCTGCATGTAGAATGTCGTCAATCAGCTTTGCTTAGCACAATGACAGAAAAATGTCTCTTTTCAGTAGGTAATAGGTTCACATCCCCTTCAGGACGGTTGGTGGCAGTTTCAAAACATAAATGTCAACGTATGTCATTTTAAGCTATTTGACCAAGGACGGTTCTTTCTAGAACAAATGAAGCCCAACGATGGCTTTATATATCAAGTTTAAAAAAAACACATGCAAGACGGTAAGAAAGACACCGTGTCCTAATCAATTCTAAATGATGTACAAAGCGATCAGGGAATAGTGTTTGCCAGTAGTACGTTTGTTATCTTGCTGCACCTGCAATATCAAAGATTTGTCCTCCAAAACTGCCGCAGTGGAATTTCTAAACCAGAATGCAGCGTTGTGTTTTTCCTGTACCACACAGACCTTGAAATTGTATTCCCAGTGGGAAATGTTATTGATAATATAGAGCCTTTGATTGTGTGGAGGTGAGAAGGGAGGAGACCGGCCTAATGTAGTAAAAACAATCTCCATCATCGAGTCGTCTCAAGCTGGTTCTAAAAGGCCCATCAGATGGAGGGGGGGGGGGGGGGGGGTATCCCACTCTGCAGCAGAATGACCGAAATGCATCCACCATGTTAGCTAAGAGCAGAGGTACCGTACAAGTACAACCAGTTTAACCAGTGGGCACGTTAGATAGAATGGACTCAACACATTGCTCTTTAATATAATAGAATGAGTCATCCTTATGATGCTAATCATCGTCGCTGCATTACACCATTCACGACAAACACCAGAGACTAAAGACGGCCTGAAACACCATGAAACAAGTAGAAAAAAATATATGTTAAAGCGGGATGACCACGGGGCCGGAGAGCGTGGTATTAATCATCACGCCGCAGCCTCTGCCCCGAAGCTGTGGAGGACCTCTCCCCGAATACACACACACACACACACACACACACAGATTTACACACGCACGCAATGAGGTAGGAAAGAAGCGGTTCGGAGCGGACGAGAATCATTCCCATGTTGTATTGATAAATCTGCGCCGCTGTCCTTGGTGCTGAAGCAGCAGACCGATTTGTAGTTCAGGCGTCATAGTTAAAAGCTTCCCGTTTAAAAAAACAACAACAACACTAACAAACGACCACAAACGTGTCACAAATGTACTCTCCAAAAGAGGAGGGTATAGTTATCTGGTCTTACTTGGGGTACGCGTGCAGAGGTTCACCTCCGAAGTCAAAAACATCAGAGGAGGGCAGGACTCAGACGCAGGGCCTTCAGGTTTTCCAACAGTGCTCTTTAATCCAAGAAAAGCCGTGCTCCAACAACAGGTAGACTTGACACTCAACAATGACGCGACAGGGGACAACAGGCACACAGGGCTTAAATACACGAGAGAGGTGCAGGTGATTGGACACAGGTGGAAACAATCAGGCAATCACAGGACAAGGCAGGAAGTGAAGCTAACCCAGGGACACAAGAGACATGAAACTACAAAATAAAACAGGAAGCAGATCCAAACCGTGACAGGATAAGGACTATAGTACATGGGATTGTGATGTCACAGATTTTTCTAAATATTTTTAACAGGATTTTTCATCATTCATGGCAGTTAAACGCATCGTTGTGCGAGTGCCTTGCTGTACCAGAGATTACAGCGTATTAACAGAGACGGTCTGTAGCTGAAGGGAAAACGCACAAATTTCCAAATTGTGGCCACAAGGATTCATGTTTGCCAATTATCTTGTTAGGTTGAAATCAAAATCATCCTATAATGGGATATGAGCAGAGCTGTGCCAACAACTACCGATAAAAAAAATGATCAAAATGAAGTGAAATCAGTCGCCCAGAGGCATACGTTTGACTAGATTACAGGGTAACTAAATGGTATCTGCGGAAAATTGGGTTTCCATTGTGAAAACCATCATTGTTGAGCTAATCTTTATCATCTGTGAGCTCCGTGTCCACTCCAGTTGTCACGTTTTAATTGAAACCTCTGAAGCACCGGAGAAGGTAATAAATTAGGTGAGTGGTTTGTTGATGCCTGGCAGCTTTAAGTAAAAGAGGCATCGTTGGATAAATGTTTAAAAAAAAAAAAAAAAAGATTTACTGGCAGTAATCTGTCTGCCTCCTGGCGTCTTCCTCTCCGTCTGATAATGAGGTGCCTCCAAACCTGCCCAAGGGCTTTTGAATATTTTCAGCTGCTCTGCCAAATTTGCAGTGAATAACTTTTAATTATACTCCCTGGTATGAAGGAATTGGCAGGATGTGTTACAGGTAACAACAAATGTGTTTTGGCCCACATTTCTGCAATCACGTCTTCATCTATGTTCATTCATGTTAACGTAGAACATTGTTTTAAGATGCTTCGTTTACATCGTTAAACAGGTGGATGCGCTCGTTTCCAAAGTATTGGCTGGTTATTAACTTAACTGATCGGCGGAGTCAATGATAAACGGCATATCAATAGAAAAGGAATGATTGATGACGGTCATTAAATTTTCGTGACAGGGCTCTGTCACAGGGAGATTTCTCCCATTGATTTTAGAAGAGGTCGCGGGACATCAATTATGCCAAAGACAAACCGATGATTAAATTGTACACCCGAGCTTAATAAAATTTGAATCACAAGTGTGTCGGTGAGATGAAATCCGGTGAGATTAAAACACCCAGAGTCAAGACTCTGAATATACAGACATTAATGACATGGGTGACCTTTAACGCTGGAGATATTGTGAAATGGGTTTTCATGTGGCCTTCATCGTGTCGGCTGCTGTCGGGACGCCACTCGCTGCCCATGCGGTGCGTTTTAGACATCTGAGCGTGAACACCCATCTTCATTAAATCCAAGACTCCCCTCAACATGTAGCCGGGACTTAATGAAGGATTAATTTGTCTTTTTTTAATTTTAATTTTTTCTTTGCATCCGGTGGGAGCGGCTGGCCGAGCGGCTGATGTTGATGCCGGTGGCAGAACCGCGACTTGGCACTGTGGGCGCCGTCACTATGCTCTGAATGATGAAAACAAAAAAGGCCAAAATGGCGTTTTAAATGTGACGGTCGATCAGTGGGGGAATGTTTACAGGAGCTTCAGAAGGAAGTGCGTGCAGCACGCTAAAGGAGCGCTGGGATTATGGGATTTCAAAAGGATTGTATCGTGAGAGGGAGAACAATGGGGTGGCTGTATGTATACTACAACGATATAATTAATTGTAAGATATTATTTACCCGGTGTGCCATAAAGCCATAAAGGCCCTTTGTGAAAAAGCTGCTTCATTCTGCTTTATTATTCTCACTCATTCATTTAAGCCGTTTGTTACACATGAGTGAATTAGAGCTTTATTTGAAGTGATGATGTACTCCAGAGTTTCCCTCTGCAGCCTTGGAGGCGTCGGACTACCTACAAGAGCTACCAATCCATCCAGGACACTTCCATTATCCAACAGAACCAATGGGGTGTTTTAAGTGGTGGGCTTAATTTTGCTTTCAGAGAAAAAAGCGATCAAACCTCAGGTCACTGAACATGTAATCACACACCAGTTTTATACACTGGCTAATTCCAGTCTGATCGTCGTCTTGCACCTGTGCAGACACACACACACGCACACACACACACACACGCACACACGCACTCTCCTCTTATCCGACTCAGCATGCAGAACCGCATCCAGCGGTGTGAAGCCTCCTCCCTCCTCGCAGATCAAACTTGGTGCTTTCATTCCTCCATTCTTGCCTTCTTGTCAGGTGGGGCAGAGCCTCTTTATCTACACCCCCCCCCCCACCCC
Source organism: Pungitius pungitius (assembly GCF_949316345.1). Lineage (NCBI taxonomy): Eukaryota > Metazoa > Chordata > Actinopteri > Perciformes > Gasterosteidae > Pungitius > Pungitius pungitius. Next base: position 2,692,636 of record NC_084918.1, on the reverse strand, counting down.
CCCCCCCCGCCCACACCCTCCCCACAGCCACCCAGACGAGGCGACGGGCCGCGTCTGTTGACAAAAGCTTCACTTGTTACAGATAACAGAAACACGAGGGGAACAGGAAGCGGCCACACGTCCGTGTGTGAAAGCTGGAGATCCGCATTTTGATCGCAGCGTCGTCAACGTTTTCCCCCCGAAATGCCCCATGTGACAGTCGTGATGGTCAGTCGCTCGTTTGTTTTTGAGATGCCTTCAAGTCAGGCGTTCGGATGCCTGCGGCTGAAGATACGAGAGGGATTTCAACAACTCATTGAGATGCAACAGGGATTTCTTTTTAACCACTTAACCGTCTGCGTGCGTGAGGGAGCGGTTTTCTAAAGTTTGTGCTTTTCCTACTCTTCCTTCTTGTCATCGGCCTCTGGACCGTGGTTTGCGTGTAGCCGGGGGGGGGGGGGGGGGGGGGGGGGGGGGGGGAGGGGGAAAGCCTCAAATCCGGCCAATTAACATCTCTTTAGCATCCCAAGCGACCTTGGCAATAGGATTAATTGATTTTAAATGTCCACCCATGCGTCCAGGATTGCAGTCTTAGCAGTAAAAATGTAAATAAGCTCTTTGCAGGACAAAATCCCCTCGGTAGCTTTTACATTTCGAGCCGACGTGTTGCCTGATAAGAAAAGGCATTCATTGCACACACATCGCATTGTTGGTGGAGATTGTCATTAACCTTCATTGGTGGGTTTAGCAGGGCAAGTGGGTTTATATGGAGTAATTACAGGTGATGAATGGTGGTAATGAATGGTGCTAATGTGTTAGCATCTGTCAAATGTTTTTTAGGATCCGAACTCCCCGTTGACATTTGACAGCTGGTTGCATTTCAAACCTCGTCGCCAAGGCATCACATTGATAGGTCTCAAAAGGAATGCTAATTGCACTTCTTTGCGCTACTGTTTTTTTTTTTTCAGCCATCGCAGGCAGCCTGTAAAAACCCAGAGTACGATACCTGCTGCAGAAAATATCTGAAAACCCACAGTACGATACCTGCTGCAGAAAATATCTGAAAACCCACAGTACGATACCTGCTGCAGAAAATATCTAAAAACCCACAGTACGATACCTGCTGCAGAAAATATCTAAAAACCCAGTGTACGATACCTGCTGCAGAAAATATCTAAAAACCCACAGTACGATACCTGCTGCAGAAAATATCTAAAAACCCAGTGTACGATACCTGCTGCAGAAAATATCTAAAAACCCACAGTACGATACCTGCTGCAGAAAATATCTAAAAACCCACAGTACGATACCTGCTGCAGAAAATATCTGAAAACCCACAGTACGATACCTGCTGCAGAAAATATCTGAAAACCCACAGTACGATACCTGCTGCAGAAAATATCTAAAAACCCACAGTACGATACCTGCTGCAGAATATATCTAAAAACCCAGAGTACGATACCTGCTGCAGAAAATATCTAAAAACCCACAGTACGATACCTGCTGCAGAAAATATCTAAAAACCCACAGTACGATACCTGCTGCAGAAAATATCTAAAAACCCACAGTACGATACCTGCTGCAGAAAATATCTAAAAACCCACAGTACGATACCTGCTTCCCACCAGACAAACAAAGTCATCAGTATCATTTCATCTACAACGAAAAACAATCAATGGTAAATGTTGTCTACTTTTGCGACACTGTTGGGGTTGAACTTCCCAACATGGCGTCACACAAATGGACGTGCTCATCGCAGCGTGGGTTAAAATGAGGGTAATTCCTGGGACACAGTTGGAATCTCGTTGCGCGCCGTGAGCCAGTCGTCATGTTTCTTTCAGTCTTCCCCCCCCCCCACCCTTCCCCGCGTCGTCTCCGACCTCTTTATCTCTTAGCTGCGGATAGATGCGCTTTTCTGCCTGGCTTCAGGTTCTAATGGTCCATTGATTCGTTCACCATGGGCCCCGCAGTCAGCGAGCTCGCTGATTATTTATTTTTCCTCCCTGAAAAGCGCTCTCCGCGGCTCAGCGCCTCATCCGTCTTATTAAAATGTAACGGCGAACAAAAGCCTCCGTCTGCCGGCGAGAGACAAAAAAAACAATTTTAAGGGGTTCGCGGCAGCTTCACGTGGAGAAAACACTCAGGGCTCCTAGATGAGATAGACCTCCGAATCAATCACTACCGCCAGAAGATTCCTCACGTTAACCATTGACTGACCTCAGATGGCCTGAACGGTTCGAACGGAGCCAAACCCTCCGAACCGCCCGCTCCGGCCTTGATGCCCCGTGGATGGCGGAGGTAGCAACCAACGGGTGGCCTGTCCGCAATAAAACCCCGAGGGGTGGTATATTAGATAATTGGGGTTGTTATAACGCGGCGTGCGGACAACCATCTGGGGACTGCGTCACTTTTTACAGCGAGGTCATTTGCAGGATTGTTACTTTAAATCCTCGGCTGGCGTGTGATCTGAAAGTCCAACTGACAGACGGGCTTTTCGAGACTTCACAGGTGCAGCCGGGAGTGAAGTTTGTGTCTTATCACTGCAGTGAGTGAGACGGCTGACCGCTTTGTCTGGGAGTGACGGGGGGGGGGGGGGCAACCCGTGTCCTTGAGTCCCGTCTATCGGCTCGCGGCGGAAAGCTGACCCTAATTGAATCCTTTAAATTACGCAGGCAGGGGGAAGCTGGAACGGATGTGGCAGCGCCGGCTTGACGGTCCGCCCTCTGTGCGCAGAGTCGGGAGAGATGGTATTTGATCATTTAGCTTCTGTAGAAGGAAAGAAAAGTAAAGAAAACGGGTTCATTGATGATTAATGCATTCGATGATAAAGTGTTTGTTGAGCTTTTATTCCCTACGCATGGCCGTTGCACAAACAGCTTCTTCAACCCTTTATAAACTAGTTTAATTATTTAACAAAGCTTGATAGATCCAACATTGCTCGTTAGTGCTTAAGAACACGTTAACGAGACTTAAGAGTCCTTAAGAGTTGGGTTTTAAATGCTAACATCTGCTAATTACCAAGAAATCCCAAAGTACAGCTCAGGATTTAATTTAAAGGTTTGAGGTTGATCAAAGTAATCTTTCGTCTAAATGATCTGGCAGGGTGTCACCGGCCGGATCGGAATAGATCTGGAGCTGGTCTGAAAAGTACGCATGCGGATCCAGAACATCTGGATTCAAAACCTTTAATCCGGATCGTGGTAATTTGGAAATCGAATGCAGAAAAGTGAGTCATTTCGACGCAAACATTCAGGATCCATCATTAGGGCCTGATGGAGATTCACGACATGTATGAAAGTGCCTGAACTGATTGACGAAATGCAAGCACTGCAAACTACAGTTAGGTCTTACTTCCTGTTAAACATTCCAAAAGCATGAAGGACCATGAAGATCTACTCGCAGTGGCACTAGAGGAACAATTCAGTCCTGAGCATTTATCATCCGGGAAGCATGAATGGTTGATAAGAGTCTGTGCCGTTCAGCCAATGCACATGATGATACATTTCTCTGGCTGACGGGTGAATGATGAACGGATCTGTTGCAGACACAAACATGGCTGCTGTGTGGTTGACTTTGCTGCTTTGAGAGTAACACGTCCGCTGCTGTATGTTTCATTCGACAGATTGCTTTTCCAAACACAGGCGTCATGGAAGGGAGAGTCTCATGCCAACCGTGGGATCCGCTAATTCCAGGCTGTACAAGAGGAACCCGGTAAACAAAAAGGAGATCACAATTTCTACAAAGGCACCGCTGATGTTTTGAAATGCAGATGGTTGCTATTAGCAACGTGGCTAACGGACGCTGCAGAGAAGCCCTTTGAGGGTGTTTTTCTTCTCACCCAAGAGTTGTCAGGATGAATTTGTAATTGTTTAGCAGTCACAGGAGAAGGGACTTTTTCTTTTTCATCAAATTATATTGTTTTTGTCTCAACATTTTTACATGAGAATCCGTGCTATAGACCCTCTGAAACCCTCCTCCACCCACTTCCAGAGACGTGCTTGGCATAATCCGCTCCCAATCTCTCTCATTGTCCACACACAGGACATGGCCAGAGTAGTAAATGGATTTCAATGGGTCGTGCATCTGGGGTTTTGTGTGAGCGCTTCCTCGTGTGCGACCCGCGTGAGAAGAAAGGTTAATTGCTGTCCCTGTGAACCAGTCAGAAATGGTTAAGTGCGGCAAACACGCCCACGGCAGAACCCCCCCCCCCCTCCCCCCCGAGGCTAGGTGGGAATTACAAGAGAAAAAAACAACAATAAGGAGCTGTGGGTGAGACCAGACAGCGCACGTGTGTGTGGCACACGTGTTTACCCTTCATTGCAAAGAGGCCCCTTTCACGAAGTGAAACAAGGTCACCGAGTTGAGAGCTCAGAGACACCCTGAAATGAGGCTTGAGCATTCTGCAGGAGATGATAGCGCGTGGAGGACATTGTGTTCACCGCTACGAACGCAGCGGCTTATTTTATTACAGTCTCTCGAAAAACCGAGCCACGGCGAATAAAGGATGTGCAAATAATAGGGTATGTATTCTTAACGCACAGTGGGTTCCAATTAGAGGTCTCAGTGCCACCCGGCAACATTTCAAGATTCAGATATGTGAAGGTTAGGTCAGGTAAGCATGAGAACACAACCTATGGACAGAAAAACCAAAAGAAGAAAAAAGGTAGAAATGCAAAAAAAAAAAGAAAAATCCCCTGCAGTCTGAAGCTGAAAGCAGCTCTTTTCTTTGTTATCGCTGTGGTCGCCGGCGGCAGGAATTACTTCTCTCACGCTGCCAGAGGCAAACGAGGTCCCCACAGTGGACACAATGTCCCCCCCCCCCCCCCCCCCCCGTCCCTGCAGGCGCCTGCTCCGTATCCGGGTCGGCCGCGGCGCACAGCGAGGGGTCCCTGCCGCTGAGGCCCGGCTGGCCCGCCGGCGTGCAGCTTGAGCACGACGCCTCCGTATCTCATAAACAGAGTGACAGGACCAACAGGACGAAGGACACTCACACGGGGCTTAGTGGGACGCCGCGCTCCCGCTGCCAGTGGCACGGTTCCATCCTGATTTATTTTGTAAATTCTCAGGTGGCTCAAAGCAGGTGGGTCAGGTTTTCTGAGTGGGCTTTTTTTTTTTTTTTTCGACATTGTAAAATGTATCGTGTACGGTAAAATAAAAATAGAAGAAAAAAGGGGGTTAACTTAAAGGACAGTGTGGTCGACTATTTGTCAAAAGGTGCAGCTGACTTTGCCTGAAGCTCAGTCCTGGACTTGGTTGCATGTTATGCCATAAAAAAAAAAGAAAAATTGAGGTTTCGTAGGCCTCATCTCCACAGGAGGTAGATGGCAAAAGGTGTTTACCAATGTCTGCGCCTCAGCTAAAGAGAGCTAAAATAAAACTAATACGGAGATCAATTAAGACAAAGTTATGCTCAAATCCTGATCACTCTCCCACGCTGCTGAGTGAATGTCAAATGTCAAAACCTCAAATAGTCATTAGCTGCAATAAAATCCAAGTCTTTCAGGTTGTTAAATATTTTCCATATCAAGGAATGTACTGTCACTCGGTCAAAGTTATCCCCCGGTAGATGAACGACGATTTGCAGCAGTGTTTTGCAACTTTGGACGTCTAAACCAACGATGTGAACACATTATCGTCCATAGATTCTAACATACAGTTCAAACAGTACAGTCAGATCCAAAGTGCAGTCAGACTCTGGGATGTACAGTATCGGAGCGACCATATTAACCATCAATTGCTGCCTCTCCAGACATTGCATAGGGAATTCAGCTTTGCACAACACTCCATCTGCCGTGGCGTTTCAAACTCTTTTTACTCGCTGAGCTTGATGGGGGCACCTGTTCCCTTCTTGATTAGGCACCTGTTGTCCTCCTCTAGGGGGTGTGCAATTGTCCCCTCCCCTCTTCTTTCTGTTTTCCCTTTTCCATCTTCTTCATGCATTTTCCTTAAAACCCAAAGTATTCATCTTTGACTTGACACACATTATGTATGAATCAACAATGTAAGAAATGTACAATACATTCAATTCCTATAACAGAAATGATACAATACTACAATACAAATCAACTATCCAAATAGCCATTGGTTGCTGCGCTGGAGTAAAATAGTAAAGTTAGCATTAGCATTCTATCACGCTGGGGGGAACATTAGCCCGCTAAAAGGTCAGCATGTCGATGGCTCACAGGGCCTGCAGCTCGGCTGTGACTTGTTTGTAGACATTTATCCCACATTCAGTTTCTGGAAAGCGCAGATGCTGCGTGTGCGCAATTTAACTCTAAATAAAAGGGTCGTTCTCAATGCTATTGGCTGCCCACCTCTGCACGAAGTCTCTATGATCCCCCTTTGCATGAACGTGGGGTGTTTAGATTTAGGTCTTAATCGCAAAGAAACAAAATCAAAGCTCGTTCGGGGAGTCGTTTTTTTTGTATTTTCCCGTCGACCCGACGCGGGGTGAAAAGGACGCGGCCCGCTGCGTTGGTTTTAACTAATTCCTCCTCGACGGGAGGTGTGTTTGGTTCATTCGCAGTGAACAGGAGGAGGAGGCCGTTACAGACACATCGCCGGGCTCCTCTCACCTTGCACTCAGCGATTCATCACGCCGAGTGATATGATACACGCCATCGCTTGCACGTGAGACGCTAATGTGGTGTTTGTTTACCGTGATGAGCACTTGTAATTGGATTTTAATTCACTACACACAGGAATGGGCGATAGGCGGAATAGGTTTTTCGCCTGTGTTGATGTCGGGGGAAGGCATCGCTCTTGATGCCTGCGTAGTCCTTGGCTGTGACAGGTGTCTCCCGTTTCCAACGTGGCCCTGACCTAATCGGATTTCGGCGAATGCAACAACTCCTTCAAGGGCTGTTTAGGGCCCGCCGGCGGCTCAGTTCAATCAAATCAAATTGTCCGGCTCTCACTTTAAGTATCCCCCCCCCCCCTCCCCCCACACACACTGTGTTGCAATTCAGGCATCATTTGTATGTACAATGGATCCTCGTCGGCCACGCGGTGTCCAAGCGGGCCGTTTGGACGAATGTCTCTCAAAGCCTCGCCTCCTCAGCTGCACGGCGTCAAGAGAGCCGCATTGTGCCGTTAAATTAAAAGCATTGTGTGCAGCTCCTGTGGTCACAAAAGGAAAATCGGGCTGGATGAATGCAGACTGAGATAAAGCAAATGGGTTTTGATAAGAACACTTGTTACGTCTTTTTTCTTCTTCTTTTGAATACGAATGATGTGATTTTAAAAGCAAACAACACAGCATTGACTCACTGATTTCTAATTATTCAGATCGGAACGATAGAATTACAAGGAATAGTTCAACATTTTTGGTTGGGCAATTTTTTTAAATTCCGCTTTATATATTCTATAAGTATATGAAGCTGGATTAGCTTAGCTTAGCATTGCGACTGAGATCACATCCAGCAGCAGCATCTCTTAAAGCTCGCTTTACTTTCTCTTGGTTGTAATGTCTACACTAGTAAGGCGTTCATTTAGTCATTATTACGAGAATTATACTTTTTAAGTACATCTTTTTACTCCTTTCAGTGATTAATGGATTGATTAAAGCTTTTCTATGAGTGTATTTTGAGTCACCATCAATAGCAAATGAGTTCCTTCTGTATCCACTCTTCCTGAAATTTGACTTTTTTGCATAATTCTTTTGAAATGTCAAACCCGAAATAGCGTCTCAATTACCTTAAAATGTATAAACCTCAGTTGTGCCTGAAACCTTGTGAATTCTGCCCGACGAGACGTCGATATCTAATAACTATCCATTATTGCAATCCTCACCAGTGGATTGATAGCACATCTTTGTCGAATGCTCAGTGTATGAACAGCTCCCCGTGGGAGCTTTGTTGGGTCAATTTATCTTTACTATACACATGAATTTGGGACCTGATTCATGGCTTGAAAGCAGACTCGTCCAATCAATAGCAATATACACAAAAAAAAACTGAGCCGATGCACTTCAACCCTCGGTTTCAGCACCACATCATTTATCTGTATCTTTCTGTTTCAGCACGTTCTTTGTCGTGGCGTCAGGAGAAAGTCGATATTCCGGCGCAGGTTGGATTCTCTCAAAAGCCCAAATGTCAGGGCTGAAATCAGAATAGCCCTTCATAACACCTCTAAAATCTTGTTTCCGTGTGGGACTCGGCTTATCTAGAAAGCCTTCCCACCTCGCGCGGATCGGATTATATCGCCCGAAGGCTTGCACACAGAAGATAGGCGATGCTCCCCCCCCTCACCCCCCCCCCCCCCCAGAGAACACAATGCTCTGAGCTGCCATCCTCTTAACAAGAGCGAGCCGAGGCTTCCAAGTGCAATATCAAACCGGCGGGCTCGCACTCCCGGGCTCACGTTGCCATGGCGATAATAGTGGAATCTAAAAAAGCCTCTCTCCTCCGACCACGTTGGTAATTTGGTTATTCAAGCGAAGTCGGATGGATGACGAGGTGCCGGCGGTACAGACCACCACGGAGCAGAGTTAAATTCCAAAATGATAAATGTGTTCGCTTACTACCTTCGGCGTGATTGAAAGATACAAAGAGAGAGAGAGAGAGAGAGAGAGAGAGAGGGGGGGGGGGGGGGGCGGGGGGGGTAAATGGAGGGGCTTAGAGATAACAGATTTCAAACTACATAAATCACCTTCGTATCTTCAGAATGATCCACGCTACAGGCCACAGCCAGCACCCAAGTCACACCTTATTACCTCAGACCTTTACAGCTGCTCCAGGAAGTCGTGGGAAATTTGTCTTGTGTTGAAATTACTTTCAGGAATACGATGAATTAATTAATTAGAAGTCGTGTATTGTACTATTTACATACTTTCCTCGAGCACAGGCCGCATGTTCATGGCCTCGGCATCAACGTCGGCGTACAGTCTTTGCTTTATATTCTCAGCACATCGGTTTTCTTTTCTTTTTGTGTGCGCAGGTGGTGTCAGGTGGTGTGGACGAGCCACTGTGCCCGTTTACACACATTCAACCGTGTGTGAGGAGGGGGTGGGGGGGTTATAGTACTCAAGTCTTTGACTACATGTATCATCAACACTTATTTGGACATGCAAATAAAGGCGGGGTGGGGGGGGGGGGTTGGAGGAGCCTCGGTGGAAACCAAACGCTGCGCTCGGAAAACAAGGAGCGCTCATAAATGTTCAATCAGCAAACACAGAAGTACATTTAAGTGAAATAAGCGCCTTTCTTGACATGAGAGGCTCTCTGAGGGATACACGTTTGGAGTTGACATTGCTCGGCAAGGTCGGCACATTGTTCCACCAGTGGAGGAAGTATTTATAGTCTGTGTGTCTGTGTCAATTAGTGTAGCAACAAATACTTTCTTCACATTTCGTCTTCTTAGTTAAACAAAGTCATCCTTTCCAAGGAAAGAACCATTTTTGCAAAGCTCTGGGCTGTAATTTCCTCTCTCCTTACAAAAAGCATCACGGATGATTCAAGCATAAACTGACTCCACTCCGCAGACATTTAGCTGTGGGTGAGCATTTCCTTTTCTTAAATTGATCCATAATGAATCAGGAAATGGACGGGAATGGACTGTTTTCATCACGTAAAGCAGCAACAGGGTTCTGAGAGGTAATTCCCGTGAAGGGATAGCCCTCCATCAACGACATTATGGAAGCAATGAATTAAATATTAATTCACGACCTGGGCACTCGGGGCACGGCACTCGGCCAGCGAGCATCGCTTGAAGATCAAATCGTGACGGCGTGTAGAATATCAACAAACAAAAAAGAGACAAGGTGAACAAAGACACGGCAAACGCGACAATCCTGCCACCTTGACCGCGTGGGATTAATGAGAAATTCGGCGCGTTTTCGGATCCGTTCCCAATGATCGGAGACACCAATAAGGTGAGAGAGAGAGGCAGAGAGAGAGAGAGAGAGACTGGGGAGGAGGAGAGGAGACGGAGGGGGGGGGCGCTTGCCGCCATCTTGCGTGCTTCTGCTCTGCCTCGCTTTACTGCCAAGCTCTCGAGCGCGTTGAGGCGCTTCCCGTCTCCTCGTCCTCCCGCCTGGCTCAGGCCCCGGCCCAAAAAAAGTGCTCTGCGAAATTGAGCCGCTCTGGTCGAGAGAAGCAGCTGGAGACGACGTCGTCTCCCCCCCCGAGTGTCGTCGGGGGGGGAGACGACGTTGAGGGGCCAAATTGGAGCGGTGAAACTCGAATGGCTTCGGATGACGTGTCCCTCGCTCGCGGGATAACGTCCGCTTCCAGGGGGGGACGGCGGGATGACCCGAGTGATCAAATGTACCATCAGTAAACCGCAAATGGATCCAAGACGGGTACCTCCGTTACTCACAAATTGTTCTTTTAATAGAAGGGGGTAAGAGTAGCTGAACATCCTGTTCATGAGTGTGGGGGACCGATTCAAAGAAGAATGATCCTGATTAATGGAGAGGTAGACGTATCCGGGCTTTGGTTTAGGGGCTAATGTTATTCGGGTTTGTTAGCCTAGCTTAGCACAAATACTGCAAGCAGAGGGAAACGGTTCCGGCTCTAAAGCGACATGTTGTGTGTCATCTGTTTCATCCATGTGTCTATCCCAATAGCCATATTCACGCGTTAGAAAATGACAAAATGGTCCTTTTGGGCTGAAGTGCTCTTCGTGGAGGCATTGAATTCCCTGGTTGATCACGCTCCACCAAAATAAGTTCAGACTTTCTCTGCAACGAGGAGTTTATCTGACGGGGAGCATTGGGCTCCGCTGACTCGTCACATCTCGTTTCAAGGTAACCGCTCAGGAGAAAAATATATATATATATTTAGATAAAGCAAGCGACATCTGAAGCTTTGAACACGCGATATAAATAAACAGGATATTTTCAGAAGCCCTTCTCCTCGCGTTGTCATTTCGGGGGGGGGGGGGGGGGCCCTCAAACAAGGGTAACCTGTGAAAGTCAAAGGAACTCTGTGACAGGGCTACAAGGTGCCGATGTGTCAATGTGAAAGGCGGCAAAACGTCAGGCGTCTGTCGGGCGAGGGAGGGGAGCGGAAGCATCAAGCGGGTACCGCCGGGGATCAAGTGAGGCGCGGCGCGTCTCCCCGGCGCCGCGCATCGAGAACGGCGCATTAGTGACACTTTGTGATCACGCACGCCTGAGATGGAAAAAAGACACATGAGGGCCCTCGACGTTCTTCTTGCCAACCTCCCCTCCCCCCTCCTCCAGTGTATTTTCTACTCAAGGAGCCATTTTCAAGTGTTGATCCCCTAACAAAAGACAAAGTTCGAGTTGCGTTGGTTGTGTTGGAATAAACGCACAATGCATAAATCTGCCACAACAGTGGAGCACTTTCGTCTTTACGAATGACATTCTCAGCTGAGGCTGTGACCGGGACAAGTACCACGTTTTGGGGCCCGCTCAGTGAGACAGAGGGTGTGATTTCTCGCTTGTTGCTGGTGCCCTCCCCCTCCCGCTTTGCTTTATCTTACGTAGCGTCTTCATGTCCTCGCCGACCCGCCAAGCGTTTTGTTGCGACTTTGCTGCGATGAATAAACACGGGAAGGTAAATACTTTCCCAGCGCAAGAAATATATATATACACCTGCGAAAAAGCTATTGTTTTTTTTTTCGTCTCGCTCTGAACTCGCTTGTTTATTAGACCGCGGTCCTCCGGGCGCTCCGGCTCAGCCTCTAACACACACACGCACACACACACACACACACACACTACAGTTGACCAACTGGCCGCAAGATTGTTAGACTTTTTTTTTGCCAAATAACACTGTGCCTCCCTCTAATCCGCCTGGCCCTTATGTGTGTGTGTGTGTGTGTGTGCTCCTTGGCCCGAAAACTGTCTCTGTTATCATTCCTCCTCAGGCCGCTTCACTGGGCCCCCCGCCGCCCAAATTGGACCGGGGGATCCCCCGGTTCCCCCCCGCGGCGCCCCGAGTAATGCCGCTAATGAGCGCGAGGAGGCTCGGTGGCGGGGATCAATGTTCCCAACTGGCACTCAGAGAACCAGCTGCCCCCCCCGGCGCTGAACCCGGCTGACCCACCCCCCTCCCCGCGTGCACCGGGTCACTCCGGGCCTACACGCCCCTGTTATTTCTCTCGAGCCCGCACCTGAGCCATCGGTGCTCTGCGACGCGGCGGCCATCTTTGACTCTGTGATGGATTCTGTTGGCGGCGGTGATTTTATCGTCCGCGCGCTTCCCCCCATGAGCCCACTTTTTGTACATCGGGCGCCCTTCCCATCATTTAAAATAGTGCAAGTTGAGAATGTCTGCACTATATTTCCACATTTTTGACGGAATGCTTTAAGAGAGAAAAGAAGCGAAAGCTAAAAGCTCCAAGCGGAATATTTTTTAAACGAATTAACATAATTTTCTTTTTCTAAAAAAGAAAATTCTCAGGTCCTTATTTGTTTATCGTGTCGTCTCTGACGAGCTGTATCAAATGAACATTAAATAAAATGTTTGGAACTAAGAGCTTAATATTGCTCCATTCAAATTCTCCTCATGGTTGTTTGCAAGGAAAAATCAATAATGCATTAAATATGAAAACTTCACATTTGATGACACCTTTGACACGGAATCCAATAGCCTTCATATGAAAGAGGAACGTGGACATCACGACCTTGGAATAGTGGCGTTGATACAGTTTCCATCATAGTTGCATCAGTTGGTGTCCACAGTATTTTCCATAAAACAAATTTCTGACAGTCAACACAGTTTGAAACCACAAACAAACCAACATCTATCGCATCACGATGGGGGGGGGGGGGGGGGGGGCGACCTCTCAATGGATTAAGGGCCTTCGGCTGCCTTCGAGGACAGAGCGACTCTGCTGACTCATCGAGCAGCTCGGGCGCCTCACACGAGTGGGTTGGAAGGGACGGGGGGGTGGGGGGGTGGAGCTGGAAACGGCAGGCGACGTAACGATCTCGTTAGAGAGTAGACGTGGGATCGGGCATTGGGTTCGCCGTGATGGACGCCATCGATTGCCCGATTTTGCCGAGTCACTGCAAACAGTTTCTAGACCAATTTTTTATTTTTTTATTTTGACTAAATCATTTTTTGTGTGACTAGTCAACATTATAACATATTTTGACTTTTTTTAAAACATTTTTTGACCAAATAATTTATTACTTTTTTTCAAAAACAGTTTTGATCCAATAATTTTTCCACGAGTATTTGACAACATAAAGGTTTTACTTTTTCAAAAAATATTTTGGCCTGTTTTTCCATGACCAAGGTATTTTGACTTCTTTTTAAAAAAAAACATTTTTTCAACCAATTTTTTTTTTCATGACACAACACATTTTTACTTTTTTTACCAAAACATTTTTTTGACAAAACCTATTAAACAGGGTGCATTCACCGGGGGGAAACAGTGGTTTCAATGACCCCAACGTGTTGTTATCGGCAATAAGCACATCTGCACAATCCCATCAACCCCCCCTCAAGACCGAAGGCACATGATACAAGTAAAGATTTTTGGGGTTTACCCAGATTTACATCTAGCTCGATATTAAAGGATGTAGAAATCAGCTCAATTGATACTGTGTGTATCTATGAGGTGACCCCCGTTGTGGCTAAACCCCCTCAATAGTTGACATTTCCCAACCATTGATTCCATCATTGGGCCGACCTTTCGGGGGGCTTTGGTCTGACCTACGCAGGCTCCGCGGGGGGGGGGGGGGGGGCACAAAGGCGCCTCCCCATCGATCGGCCAATCGCCTGCAAAATAAAGCCGGGGCGAAGAGCCCTCGTTTGACAATCAATGGCGGCCTAGAATTTTTTCGTCCCGGATCGATCCGCAATGCTTTCCCCCCGCGGAGACAAAACGTCGCGTGGAATCATCCGTGTTATTCTTGCTCGTGTTTTGGTGACAGTTTGGTGGTAAATAAAGGGCTCGGCCCACAAAGGGGTTTTTGTGTGGTTCTCACTTCGCTCGGTCTCTCTCTGCTGGTTATCGATTGTCCTCGCGTCCCTCTGCGCCACAGCTTTAGATTCCATTGCCGAGCTTTAAGACTGAATTTTCAAAGAAGATCTGACCTTTCTGCGCAGAGTCAAAAAGTAAAAGGCCTGATTTGAGGTGCGCGCTCTTCAATAACTCTCTTTTTACTTTCCCTCTCACTTAAGATTATGCCCCGGTTTCTGCCCATCTTCCTCAATCTCTTTTTTTCTCTTCCCTCCATGCGTCTCGCAGCAGGAGCCTCGGCTTCGCTCGAGGCTATGCGCCACCTCCACGCTACTCCTCTCCGGTGAATATTGTATCTCGCCTTTCAAGAACCCTCTTCATTCTGAAAGAGGCGCCGTGTCCCGCAGTGGTCTCCACGGTGAAACATCTCTGTTTGAGAGGGAGGGACAATCTGTTCGCACATTTCAGACAGAAAGAGAGAGAGAGAGAGAGCTTTTTGATCAGAGAATGCAGATCGGGATTTGTGAATTTGATCACTGACGAGCGGCTCATGAAGGAGGCAGGAAGTGAAGCGGCGAGCGAGCCACACATGACGAGCGTGAATTTGAATGCTGTTTTCCGAATGCATTTACCGTGGCCTTTGTGGCTTCATAGATGGACTACTATGGGAAAAAACTCATTATTTCGCCCTCTGTTTCCTTCCTTCTCTTTCCATCTCCCTCCCGCTCTGTTGGTTTCGGCGCCGCTGCCCGGACTGACATTGATTTAAGCTGTCAGACATTTCAAGGCCCAAAATTGGAGATTTAGCAGCTCACATTTAGAAACGTCGGATGCCACTTGTTTGTATTTGACCAGTTTATGGCCTCCGGCTGCATTTCCTCACTGCATGACAGTAATAGTCCAATCCAATTTTTTTTTGTAGATAGCAGCAGGGTGAAATGGAAAAAGAGAAAAAAAATATGCTAACGCCTGTTATTATGGAATAATGCATAAAGGCAAAGGAATGGGACTAAATCTCCAGAGCAATCTATAGTGTATTCATAGAGTTATAAACAAATCAATATATGTGTTTATTCGCAATGTTTTATTCATCATGCACATTCTCTACGGAAAAGCGAATAAGCAATAACTTGTATTTGCAATGCTTGGGCTGGTGCATTAATTCACCATCCTGTGCATGTGTGCGTTTTGTGTGAGTTCATGTGCATCCCACCGTGAATGCATGCTGGGATTAACGTGCATTAGTACTGTGAGGGGAGCAAACGTCACATAGCTCCAGCTTCTGATCGATCCTAAGTGCTCATCTGGGTCATATTAGGCTACCTAGAGCTCCGGCATACATTGGGATTACCCATCAAACCTTAAATTACACCTCGCCAGCATGACCTCTAAAGGAGAAAGATAGAGGAAGCAAATGAGACAAGAACAGAGGGAGGAAGAGTCAGAAACCGAGACGGCAGCAGTGACTGTGACACAAATAAGATTGTGGTAAAAAAAGAGCTGAGCCATAAATCATTTAGTTTCCAACCACTCCAAGAGCTGATGAATCAGCCATTCAGCGTCCTGTGGCTAGCCAAGGCACCAGATCTGGGTTGGGATTCAGCTGAGACACAAATCTAGGTTAGTGATTTTAAAATGCTAAAACCACTGGAAGTGGGCCTTTGATAGGATCCCATGTTCAGCACATACTGCTGGGACACTGGGATGCACACTCGCCGCCTTCCATCGAGAAGACATTGGTCAACATAGCATGTTTCGTACTTCTACTGTTAACATTTTTTTTACTTTTTTCCATGACCAAGGAATTTTGACTTCTTTTAAAAAAAAAACATTTTTCGACCCACATTTTTAAAACTTTTTTTTCAAAACTTTTTTTCAACATGACATTTGGCAACACAACACATTTTTAGTTTTTTCACCAAAACCTTTTTTTTACAAAACCTATTATTAAACTTTTATTACTGGGATTAGACAACAAAAAAATCCAGTGTCATGACAATGAATTTCTTTGGCCACAGGGCAGTACATTATAATTGCTGAGACTGTGAAAATCCCCAGCAACGAAATAATGTCTTACTTTTTTTCAAAAACATTTTTTGAATACTTTTTCCATCAAAATTTGACAACATAAAAGTTTTTACTTTGTAGAAAAATATTTTGGCCTTAATTTATTTAACTTTTTTCCATGACCAAGGAATTTTGACTTCTTTTTAAAAAAAAACTTTTTCGACCCAAACTTTTTTGTTCCATGACCAAGGTATTTTGACTTATTTAAAAAAAAAACATTTTTCGACCCAAATTTTTACAACTTTTTTTCAACCAATTTTTTTGTTCATGACATTTGGCAACACAACACATTTTTAGTTTTTTCACCAAAACATTTTTTTTGACAAAACCTATTATTAAACTTTTATTACTGGGATTAGACAACAAAAAATCCAGTGTCATGACAATGAATTTCTTTCCAATCCAATACTTTTTCCACAAGTATTTGACAACAAAAGTTTTTACTTTTTCAAAAAATATGTTGGCCTTAATTTTTTTTCTTTTATTCATGACCAAGGTATTTTGACTTCTTTTAAAAAAAAACATTTTTCGACCCAAACTTTTTTAAACTTTTTTTTTCAAAACTTTTTTTCAACCAATTTTTTTTTCATGACATTTGGCAACACAACACATTTTTAGTTTTTTCACCAAAACCTTTTTTTGACAAAACCTATTATTAAACTTTTATTACTGGGATTAGACAACAAAAAAATCCAGTGTCATGACAATGAATTTCTTCGGCTACACGGCAGCACACTATAATTGCTGAGGCTGTGAAAATCCCCAGCGTCTTCATATTTGCAAAAAAACTGACACTAAAAAACTTGACACAAATCCAATCTCTGCGGAGTTCTGTGACTGCAATGGACACTGAAGTCATCAAGGTACCCTGTGGAGTTGCGTGGGGCGGGGGGGGGCGGGGGCATCCAACCAACCCCATGATGTTCCCTGCAGCACAGTGTGTGGGAACCAGGCTCGACTGCTGATGACAGATGGCGGCTGAGATACCAGAGACCTGCCTACCCCCAGACGGTGTGTGGTGACAGCAAAGAGCCACCTATAAAGCACAAGGGGGGGCTGCGGGAGGAGAAGAGGGAGGGACACGTGGACGGAATGATATGTCGGCAATACAGTGCTCGGCAACCGGCTCGTGAATCAGCCCGGGGGGCTATCAGTCGCATAACTCACAAACAGAGGCTCCGTGTGAGAGGCCCTGCCAGAGGAGAGGCCTATCTTGACATCCAAATTGGTGCCATTTTGCAAATTTGACCCCGTCTCACCATCTTTTCATTCTTATCGGGTGGGGCTGCGAGGCCATTTGCAAACATCTGATGTGGAAAGAAGGTCTTTCAATTGTTTTTAATCAAAAGTGCCTGAGCGTTTCAAAGCACCCACGGGAAAATAATGGAGTGGGGTGAGATTATTGGGAAAAGACTTATGATGTTCAATGAAGATGAATACGGATACGGACACGATAAGAGAGCAGGCAGGTTGCTATTAGTATCGTTAACGGATGGATGAATGGAAGTGGTGGAGGTTCACTATTTGTACTGCGGCACAACAATTTCTTAAAGATATATAAAGGTCCATCTTCTCTTATCTGATCTTTCTGGACATGTTTTTTGAGGCAACTATAATATGATGTTGTAAATTGCAGAAATAAAAGAAAAAACAGTTTTGTTCCAATTCAGCAGTACCTTTATGAGTACAGTGGGTATGAGCCTTACTGGTTATAATCTGAAAATGATTTAGGACATAATTGCTCTGTGAACACGTTCCCTGAAGTTGCCCTTTTTGTGCCAAAAACATACAGAAACCGGTCAAGGTGTATATAAAATTAAATATGATATCCGTTATCCATTGCACACTGAGCATAGACCTCCTTTAGGGTAATAAAAGTGTTGCAGCTCCAAAGAAATAGGCTTTAAGATGAATTATGGTAAGAAAATTGCAGATTTTTACATTGCCGAGTGTCAGCATATTCACATATTCAACGCTACCCGTCAGTTTTATGACTACAAAAGCTAGAACAGACCGGTGATAGCTTATCAGCCCCCCCCCCCCGAATGATTTCACAGCTCATAGATTCATTAGGCCCACTGAACAATGGCCTGGTACGAACAGCGAGGCCAATAAAAATCCTGCCGAGACGCACAATCCGCTATTAGTGATACTGAAGTCACATTGCAGAAGAAGGGGGGGGGGCGAGCTCACACGGAGGCCCGCGAGCTGCTGTGTGATGGCGCCTTCGTTTATCGCCGAGGCGGCGGGGGAAGCGGGCGTGGCGTTTATCCATCACAGGCGCCCTGACGTCTCGATCCTCTGAAGTCAGAGCGGCAGGCAGACGGAGTCTCTAACGCGGGGCGGCTTACAAATGTCAACTTGAAAGGTGGTTCGTTTTTTTTTCGAAAAGCTAAACTGAAAACGAAAATCATTTTGCTCTTTACTCTTTCATGAGAGCAAGTTAAAAGGGAACGTTACACCATGCGGATGCTACTCACTCCACTTATTTCTGCACTTATTGTTCCTGTATTTGTTCTTTCTTTTGTTTGAATTTAACAACCTTCCTACAGCTCATTCTGCACTAGTTGCTTTTTTCGTTGCAGCCTTTTTGAGCAAAACACATCAGCCGTCACTGCATCATCTTCAGTCTTTATTCCTTCCTTGACAATTGCTGATTCATTATTTAAACGCGCTTTACGATTCAGTGACTACATTTATAAAACATGCCATAATTAAGGGAAGAATGTCGAGTCGGTGTGCGCGCACTGTTAATTTCCCCTTTTAAACCTGTCCACGGGGCACCAGGTTCACGCTTCATTTATTAACATGCTTCAGAGAGGCAGCAATTGAAAGGAGCGGCGAGTTGAGCTGAACGCCGCGGCGAGAAATCATTTCTGATTTGTTGGCGGGAATCAAATGCAACTCAGTGAATTGGTGGGGCCAAAATATGTATTTCAATTCTAAACAGTATATTCCTCACACGGTCGCAACCAATTCATCTTTTCAATGTCTGGCCTGGAATGATACGCGACGGCGCCGGAGCCCGCGCCGAGCGGCCCGAGGTCGAAGCTTGTTACTGTTCAGCCCGCCATCAGATTAGAATAAACACACTGCGATATTCAAATGTCTGCTCTTTAAAATGCAATCACAAAGTGTCAAATCAGAGGAACTCTCCAAACCTCTCGAGGCGGGTCATTTTGATAGCTATTTATTCACATGCAAAAAAACGGCGGGTTCTCCCTCGATGCTGCATGCTAAGAAGGCGAAGAACGGCGACTTTATCAGATTAATTCTGATACCAGAAGCAAAAGCGAAGGGGGGGGTTAATAAAAGAGACGAAGAGCTGGTTTGTATGAACCTCCGTTCAAGATAAGTCTGACTATTCTTTTGCCTGCTGAGGCCTGCTGCTTGTCCCCTCCCCCCCCCCCCCCCCCCCCCCCCGCGGCATGCCACATCATTTAACTCGCCGTCATTGTCGGGGGGAGGGGGGGGGGACGGCTGTCAATCATTCTATCAGCTGTTCTGATCGGCTGGTGTCATCCGGCCCGCGGCACATGACACGCCTTCGCTATTAGCTTATCGTCGGTCCTCAGCACTTTCCGGCTGCCGTTGTTAAGATTGATGCTTGAGTTCCAACCAGTCAGAATACAAATATTAAAAAAGTATAGATTTATTTTAACAACAACTAAACCATGTTAAAAGTGACCAGTGTCCAATCACAGCTCAGCAACCGTTACCTCTTCTTTTCATCAAATTTCCCTCCTCAATTGTGTCTCTGGATGTGAAAGGAGATTTTGAGTCTGATGAAATGCTTCCCTTCAGCTGGTTGCACAACGGCGGCGGCTTTTCATTCTTGAAAGCTCTTGTTCACCGGCCTGTGAAAACATAGGAGACCAAAGTGCTCCAAGCAGCACAACAAAGTGCAGCGCCGTCATCACGGTGAATTACATTGTGTCCACTGGTTTCAACGGGGGGGGGGGGGAGCATCCAACCAACGTGTGACACAGAATGAAAAAAAACAAAGACGCCGCCGATAGCCTTGAATCCTTTGGGTTGTATTTGACAACAAGGGTGACAATATCTTGGCAAAAACAATGTGCAGTCTGCAAAGGATAGAAGTGGATAAACCAATGGAGCATCAGCAGCAGCAGTCGGCATTTCGGTAGACAGTCGTTTACATTGTGTTGTGCGTTGCTCCACATAACTTCACACTCTTCTTCACACAAGAAGAAAAGCCGTCCGACGTGTGATGTCATCGCTCTGAAAGCCTCGCGCTGCAGAGTGATACAGAGCAGCAGAGGCAGTCTGGGATCCTGCAGGACCCTTCATGTATGTTCCCTATGGCCATTACGTCTTTTTCATTAACTCCAGGTACGCTGCACAGGCCCCCCCCCCCATCTGTCATCGTTGGCCAGGGTTTGCACCGCTTCCTCTCTTACTTTCCGCTCTGTTTAAACCGAGTCCAGAGAGGCGGAGACGCGTGACAGACTGCGTCTGCCCTACTTGCAGCAGCAGCTACATTCGTACAGAGAGAGGAGGGGAGGCACATAGAAGACAACCCCGCTCTGGGAAAAGCGAGGCTGAGGGCCAGTTCTGAAATCTGCCTCTGGCTGTCCTTGACGCACCTCGGGGGGGCCGGGGGAGGGGGGGGGGGGGGGCTCTGAGAAGACTTATCTGGGATGCTTGACAACTTCTGCAGCTCTCCTCCAGGCTGCCGGCCTCCCCCTGCCTGAACAACGACGTGTTTTCATCTAGTTTTTACTTTAACTCACATTTACATTATACGTAAAATGACATGATCTAACATCACACACAGCTGTCACAGATTCATTGGAATGACCAAAAATGGATCATAGTGTTTGTTTTACTTTTATCACCACACGTCTGGGAAAATAGTTTTGTGTATTAAAAGTAAAAGTACCATTTTTAGAGCCTTCTTGCTCTATGGTGGGTGGGGGGGGGGGGGGGGGGGGGTAGCAAAGAGTCAAAAGCCCCCAAAGTAGCATTGACCAGTCCAATATTGACTTTCCTTCCAACTGAACATAGTGTGTTTGTCAGCTTGCTGTGAGCCTGAGGGTCTGTTAACCTTTGGCTGAACCTTTGGGTTTTAGTGAAAACTTAGTGACTGTTTCATTGTTTTTATTCAAACATCGACATGTTCACGCTTATCTGGTTGTTTGGACTTTTCAGTGCAGCCCGATCCATTAGTAATAATTCGGTGCAATAACCAGGAAATAAAACCAGCACCCAGAAGATTTCTGTCTTATATATTTAAGCCTTTTACACTCGGCCCCTACAAACAGAAACAGGCCTCCGGCCGTAATTATTGCTTATTTTTACACGTGTTCCTTCGCCATTCATCAACCAAAAGGCCTTTTTAACATATTATTTTGCACCTTTGGGTCGTTTTTACACCAAATAACTGCTCACTAATTATGATTATTTCATGATTACATGGCGCGACCTCCGGGCTGTTGGGGCTGCGAGGTGACGGTGTCACTGAAAGCAATTAAAAAGCCATCGCAGGGAGCTGAAAAGAAAGCACTTCCTGTTAGATTACAGAGTAAACCATCAGCGCCCAGATGTTGTTACTCGCCGTGCTCTTACTCCTCTGTGGTGTCGCATGCTAAAGCGAGTTGGTAAATGACCACCAACAGCGCAACGTTACCTCCACTCGACTTGTCTCAGTGGCGCCGGGTAGATCCTTGAACGCATCATTATTCCTTTCTCCGGCGAAGGGAAGCAGGCGTCGCGTGCGTTTCTAATTCAGTTTTTAAAGCTCGCTGCCGACGTGCGCGTCGTTGATGGGTCGGCTGTAAAAGGATCTCACGTGAACCACGCACACACTGACTCACTCCCCTGATTTGCACAACACAGAACCCCAATCACTTCATATTTGCATTCGGCCTCACTTAGTAGAACACAATGCTCAACTTTCTTGGCAAGAGCTTTGTAAGATTAGTGACACGTCATGAATCACATCTGTCTCTGGAGTAGGAGACGACAGCTGGGGGGCCGTTAGCGTAGCTTAGCGTCCTCTGAAGGACGGAGGGAAACAGACAAACTCCATCGATCAGCACCTTGGAATTTTTTGGTGGGGGGGTTTTCACTTAGACTCAAGAGCGACAGCTATAAGTTGTGGTTTGATGTTGTTTACTTTTTTTTTCTTTTTTTTTTTGTCCGGCACAAAAAAAAAAAAAAAACGCAATCTTTGGACAGAGGCATGCTAACTGTTGCTCCTCTTTAAGGCCAAAACATCAATGCAGAAGCATTTCATGATTTATGGTTCCACGTTGGATTGATTCCATGTTTTTGCTTTGTTTCTATTTTTTGTTACTTGTAGTATGTTGAGCATCAAACCAGAACAAATCATGTACAAACAAAAGAGGACCGAGGCTGAAACACAGCAGTTAATATCAAAGATAAAAGGAGATTAGGCACCAAACAGCCAATGAATTATTTAATACACCAGAGTGGCTAATTAAACCCAAAACACCCCCTTTTAGGTACATGTACATTAATTAGAGAAGCTCATTAATATTGAAAGTCCATCGCCCTCCACAACAACCCAATGTGGAATCTGCACTGTGATATCGGCATTGTTTTTGTGCAATTGTGCACTTACAGCGTATAATATTCATCGCAAACATCAACAGGCCTCTGCTTGTGACCCCCCAACCCGTTTCAAAATGAAAGCATTAATGTGCAAAAGCTCCTAACGCAAATGAATCCCATTTTCCCTGCAGGACGTAGCGCTCGGCGTCCAAAGGCCTCCAGTCTGCAGACAGACAGGAGCGCGAATGACCTCCTCACAGGTGCGTTGGGACACAAGGTGGCCGACAGCAACAAAAAAAAAGCACTAGTTGTCCTCTCATTATGCTTCAGACGTCGCATGCAGATTTGAGACATTTGTTTTCACTAATGGAACTAAATTATGATTAAAACTGTGATAGAAAAAGTGGCGTCCCTGCCTCTTTTAATTTATGCTTTTTTCGTTCCTGAAGTGCTCAATTATTGTGATTCGGGAAACAGACGGCGTGTTTGACTCTTAGCGGCCTGTCGCTTGTCTTCCTTTCAGACGGCAGATCTCATCCTCCTGAGGCTCGACGTTTCAGCGGCTTTGGCGGAATCGCTTCCACACAAGAAACCCCCCCCCCCCCCCCCCAAAATGTCTTAACCAGTTGAACCTTTTGTGACCAAAAAAATCTGTCAATAAAGGAAGGAGAGGCAAAATCTGAAAAGGCCACATTTGCCGACGTTGCGCAATTAGGCGTTTTACAGCCTTTTTCTAGCTGGAAAGCCTCATTCTGGGAATATATGGCGAAGTAATTGAGCATTGAAATGACTTTTTTTCGGGGGGGGGGGGTCGGCGCCACCCGGTGACACGGATTGTGATGCAACCTCGAAACACATCATCTCCCTCTTTGCGGTAATTTATCCCCAAAATGACTTCCGATGGAAAATGAACAAGCCCCTCCTTTGTCACACCTGGAGAGCGACGCATCAACCCCCCCCCCCCCCCATGAAAGCTAAGCATTCTGTCTTTATTTTCCCTCTCAAAGGGCTTTCAGGAGGTACATTGTGCTTTTCCATTACGCGGAGCCGACGTCTCAGAGTCGGACTTTTAAGCGCCGCTGTTCCCCCGAAGAGAAGAAATAAACGAGTTTCCTCGTCCAACCAACGCAATCAGCCGCAGTTCAACCCAGATCTCCAAAAAATTGGATTACCTCTGCTATAATTGAGTTGGCACCTCTAACCTCAGATGAGATTGTCAGATTAAAAATCATTTAAAAAAAATATCACGCGCTACAATTGGGGGGGAAAAAAGGATTTCTCATTGGAGGACAAAGCAGAAAATATGTACGTCGGACGGAAAGAAAGATGCAATAAGTCAACAATAACAAAAAGAAAAAGAGGACAATCTTTATTTCATTCTTTCAAACCGGTAAAGTTTCAGAGAGAATGGGAGGCAACTACAAGGACCAGAAGGCTTTCCTTTCAGTGCAGTTTCACAGTAATAAAACAAACTGTTAAAAAAAAACTTAAAGATTTGCTGAGCTACAAAAAGAAGGATGAAACAGAAGAAATGACCAAAACGAGGCCCTCTTATTGCTCCCCCACTGCACGTCGTTTTCATGAATTGGCCGCGAGACGGGTGGACCCCCGCTGCGCAACAATAGCACAAGTAGCTCGAAACCTTCACCGCTATTGCAAAGCGTTGCGTGTGGATCAGCAGTCGGGTCGTGGCTAACTGAAAAGCGAGTCAAGGACGCGGGCGCCGAGTCCGAGGCGGCTTCTTCCCGCCGCTTTTTTCCCCCCACAAAAGGTCGAAGAAGAGCCCAAAGCTCGTTCATCACCACGTGCCCGAAGTGTCCCTCCGGAGAAAAAGCCTGTTACTCATTTGAAAAACTTTTAATTACCCGCCAGCCCCGGTACGTTGAATCCTGTGCAGGAATGTTTCGGATGATTAATGAAAAAAACAAATGCAGCGTGAATAACAACCCGGGGCGCCACTCCGAAAGGAAGCATGTTTGTTAGCTTCCTAGCGGGTCGCGCGCTACGTTAAATGTGCAACAGGCGTCAGCGGCAGATTTAGCTTAGCATAAAAGACCGGAGGCCAGGGGCTAGCACGGCTAGCGTGCAGCTAAACTAAAGAGACGACCTCCTGACCGAACCGGGTTAGCCGATAGCGCTCTTCGTGCTAAGCTATTAGCACGTTTGCCCGCGAGATACCGAGGATAGCTTCAGCTTCGCCATCGAGCAGGAAAGCGGATTTTTTTAAAATGGTCACCTGTATTCTTTAAGCTACGATCCTGTTCATTTTAAATAACAGAAGTATCTGTGTTTGTTTGTACTCTACTAGCTCGACACTGGGCCGTATCGGGAAACGATGCACCAACAGTTTGCCATATTGTATATTTCACCTTATGCTTTTGAGTGCTAACAGGCTTTTCCTATATTCTCTCCTTCTACAGTCACTGACATTTAAAAAAAAAAAAAATAGTAAGTCACTGCCAGAAAAGCCCCACATCACCCCACTGGGTGCACTCCACTGTGCATTTCTCATAAAAAGTGCATTAGACTGGGTGGAGCAGATTTTAGGAACACTTGTTTTATTTAATGTAACAGATCGCCCACTTAAATTCAAGCTGAAGCCACAACCCCCCCTACTCGAGCTACTGCGTACACTCTATCCATGACAGTATGAAAATAGGATAGATTTAGCATTGGGAAAACTAACAATCGTTGAGTTATGGCAGCAGGGGGAGAAAAAAAAGGGGGTGAAACTAAGAAGCAGGAAGACAGGCTTTATATTTTGTGTTCGGGGTTTAAACTTCAACCTGCCCACTGAATTAAAAACGGCAGCCGGTGATGGAAGGCAGATTGAAGTGTGGAAAGAGCCCGGCCGGTCCATCAGAAGAATATGACTTGTTAAAAGCTGCAGGGACTGCTGATGCATTTTATGGATGTCTGCTATACAGGTACAACCCGTCTGAGCCATGTTGATGGGGAAAAAAAGAAAAGAAAAAAAAGGTGCATTTGCCATTTCCCTGGATCAGACAGACTGATACCCATCACCATTCCATCTTGTTTCATTCACTCGTAAATGGACAGCAACATGTGGGGAAATGAGTAGAAATGCACGGCTATCTCTGCACTTAGCACCCCGAGAACAAGAAGAAGAAATATTTCAGGCAGTAACATATAATAAAAGAAAAAAAGCACAATTCATTTATGGCAGATTTTCCTTCCTTTGCTTTCTAAAACACGTCGATTACCATGAGCCGTGACTGTGTCGGGGTAAAGATGACAAAAATGTGTAGTATCTGCTATTCTAACATATGAGAATAAACTGGAAGTAGAAAAAAAAATGCATTGAGATATGACAAAAAAAAAACAGGAGCGTTTTAGTAGTTACTAAACGAGAGAAAGCGTCACCACTGGTTGGTCAAATCTTAATAAATAAGGTTTGTTTGGTTCACAGCTCTCTCTCTCTCTCTGTCGTTACGTGTTCACCAAGAGGCGCTCGGCTTGGAGCGCGATTCGGCGGCTTGACAGGGAGCTTGCAGAGGGGGGGTCGGGGGGGGGGGGGGGGAGCCGCCTGCGCTAGAGGGGCCTCGCAGTGGGACGTGAAATGAAAGACAAAGAAGCCGAGCAGCGGCACGCGGAGACGTCTTTGAGTTTCATGTCACCACCTTCGACCCTGCCGCCTGTCCGCGGTGGGGGGGGCGGGGGGGGGGGGGGCACCTGGGTTAGTCTGTTTTCTTCTCCTTGGGATCCTTCTCTCCGTCGACATCGTCTTCCTCCACCTCCTCCTCCTCCTCCTCGGGGCCCTCCAGCTCATTGGCCCGATGCCTCTCCTCCTCGCCCTCCTCCTCCTCCTCGTCCTCGTCTTCCTCCTCGTCGGTCAGCCCCTCCCTCTTGAGCGCGTCGTCCGAGCCGTCGTCGGACTCGGCCGTGCAGATGCCGTAGCACATCAGGCTAATCACGCCCAGCGGGAGGCCGAAGAGGAAGCAGCCCAGCAGGGGAGAGCTGCGAAACACCGACTGGTCGGGAGGGGAGGGGGGCGGGGGGGGGGGGGAAGACATGAAGGGAAGACAAAGAAGGGGAGATGCAAAATGAATGGAGATTCAAAAATCACGTCTAGAAACATTACCGTCACTCACAACCCCCACCCCCCCCTTTTCGCTACGTCTTCATCGTTTGCGTCTCATACGTTCTGGATCAGCGGCGGGTCACATGGGGGGGGGGGGGGGGGAGGGGGGCGCTCGTTAGCCCCGTGACCGCGTGCTAAGAGCCGCCGGGTGGTAATCGAGGGAACGAGGAGGGGGCGGGAGGCAGACCCCCGGATGTCTCCTCTGCCCTCGGCCCAGTGAAAACAACAACAACAACAACAACACCTCCGTGCAGATGTTGCTGATTTCAGCCCCGGGGCTTTAACACAATCCTTACGTGGCTTCATGACATCAACGTGGTGGCAGTTGACCCTCAGACAAACTAACACTCTGTGAGTTTCTTTTCATCCCACTCGATGCGAGCAGAGGGCCTCTGTGCGTTGAAATCCTATTGGCTGATCCAGGTGTGGAAATAAAGCAGACTGGCTTTAATGTTTTAAGCGGAGACGCCGGATTTTGATTCATTCATGTATTCGTTCATTTGCATAACGCCATTAAGCTTTGTTTGTGTGTTTGGAAGGCAGGTCACAAATCATTTGCAGCGACCCGACGGGCTTTAATATTTCACAATTAATTAAACGTAATTTCAGGGTGCCTGCGTAACGTTACACTGTGTGTTTGTGCCGTCTTGTTTGCTTTTGTTTTACATGCAGGAGTTTTAGCCTTTTATCTGTAACACTTTAACACCGTGCAGTTTGAATAGAAACAAAGAAATATCACAAAAAGTGAACAAGTCTGTCTGCACATATTTTCACATCCATCCCCACATCCATCCCCAAAACCTGCATACGAAATTTCTGTGACACGTCGCCCCCCCAACAAGGCCCCGGTCACTTCTACTTTAAATGATCCAAGTGAGTCATCTGACCCGAACGGAGACAATGTACCAGGAAGGGAGTATTCGGTCAGCCGCTGAGCCGAGGAGGGAAAAAAACATTCACCCCCCCCTCCCCACAGCACGGAGGGGGGGGGGGGGGGGGGCGCAGGTTCTGTGTGGGTGTGAGGTGTAAGACAAGCCGTTCACATGTGGATTCTTGCTTTTCTGCGCAGGGAAACAATTAGAATCCTCCTCCTCTCGCTCGGGGGGGGGGGGGGGCGGTGTCCTACAGCGTCGCTGAACCTGCCGCGTGTGCACATGCAGAACTCCCCCCCACCAACGGATTGGAGAACAGAGTCAAGGTGAGGGGAGGTGCGAAGCGGTACCGACGGCGCGGGAGGAGAGCTGTACGAAGTCGGGCAGTGGGTCACCATGGTAACCAGAATAAGGGACTAATAATTATATTATTAGCCTGAAACCAGGAAGTTGTACCGATTGACATTTCTATATAAACACGGGACAAAAGAGCGTGGGTCATCATCACCAGAGTCTTCCAGGTCATCGTTTCAGTCCATTTGACCTCTTCCTCCTCCTCCTCCTCATCATCATGGACCACGATGGTGAAATCCCACTAAATATTTTTACATGTAGCAGCTTAGACTAAAGTGGCCCCCGACTTACCATGATGGTGGACTTGGCATCAAAGGCCACTCGTTTGATCCTCTGCACGAAGCCGTCCCCTCCGTGCGCCTGCGGGGACACAGATCAATGAGCTCACACACACACACACACACACTTTCCAAAACGACCGAATCCTCTCTCATGATGTCAGAAATCCCCACAAAAAAACACTGTCAAATTAAACATCTGCTGGACAAAACCAGCAGATGTTCCCGACTGCAGTTTGTTCGGCGTCCGGCAGCTCTGCTCCGACCGGGGGGCTCGTTTGTTAGCGACGGCACCTGGGCAGCCAATGGGCGATCTGTCTGGACTGTAATTCATCAGGAAGGCCAATTAGTGAGCGATGACTGGGCCAGACTTCTGTGGGGAGGGGGGGGGGGGGGCGTTGGGTGGAAGCAGCTGTTGCACAGACTCGTGCTGATGCCGTGTGACGGGTCTGCATAAGCAGTTCACTTTGAAACGTTAACAGGCACAGTTTTCAGCTTGTTGCGGTTCTTTCTGAAGAAACGAGACATTACGATATAGGACTGAGAAAATGACATGAAAAGCTCAGCCCTGGCTGTTCTGTCTTATGGTCTCATACATCCGGTCCCTTTGGTGTAGGACGGAGGAAAGCGATGACAATCGTTTTCCAGATTAGTTTGCGCGCCACAATAGAGAATCCTGTAATCTCAGTGGTTGACTGAGAGGAGGATTATTGTGCATAATCCAATCAGGGAGGAGAACAACTAAAAATCTAAACATGCAAAAGGAGATTTTGCAAATACACCTCATCTGCTGGAAATATTTCCCTGGGAGGAAACACATGACACGACGCACAATGCATGGAAAAGAGGAGGAGGTTTGGACCTGTGCAGAACCGTTCAGAACGCCGTTGATGAACTGGACCAGCTGCTCCGTGGTCGCCACCGGCTCGCTGGGCAGGAAGTACTGCTCGTTGGACGTGTTCAGGATGATGACGGAGGGCACCGTCACCTCGCTGGGAGAGAAGACAGGAAGCGCATCGTCAGGACGGGAACAAGTTGTGCTTTCTTTAGATTTACGGCAGTGAGACAAACAACGCCTTTGCACCGGGAGCAACGGAGCCATTTCGGAGGATCTCCCCTTTTTTTTCGAGGTGGAGGCCGATGCAGCCCGGCTTACCTTGGTGTATCCTTTATGCACACAGCGTGCAACTAAGGGGGCTTTGTGGGCCTGTGCCGGTCACAGTTAACGAGACCGCCGCAAATTACAGCTGACGAGTGAATGGCGGGGAGCCCAAGGGAGAGCAGAGCGTGCAGCCACTGCGGCGACGTACACAAAGAAGCCCGCGGCATCGTTTCACGGGAAGTCGGCGTAACGCTTAATTTGCCAAATCAGTGGAGGAATGACAAAACTCAGCGAGATAACGCACAAGGTCGTACAAACAAGCAATCCCTCTTCCCTGCACAGCAGCTCCGAGCCCTGCTTTAGATAAAGTGTCCTGGTGCTCGCACACAAACACACACACATGCATGCATATATGCACGCACACACACACACACACAGGGCACAGCGACAGTCCATCACCACTCGGCAGACTCACACCCCCCCGCAGTGTTTCTCCGCCCGGCAACAAATCACCCAAAACACACCCGTATCCATCACTGTCCAAATGTGCCATCCAGCAGAGATCAGGAGCACACACACACACACACACACACACACACACACACACACACACACACACACACACACACACACACACACACACACACACACACACACACACACACACACACACACACACACACACACACACACACACACACACACACACACACACACACACACACACACACACACACACACACACACACACACACCTGAGCTAGAGTCATCAACGCCTCACTGCTTCGTCCAGCTCAGAGGTGTACACACACACACACACGACTCCAACAGATGGCACCCATTTAAAATAAATAGGGATTAGCCTCTTCACCCCTGTGAGTGGTTTGTAATGGAGGGTCAAACTGTACTCTATAGAATTACAGGTGGCAGAAAACACACATTTAAGACTCCCCCGCTGCTAAAATGGCGTATAATTAGGGTTTATTACCTTGTATAACAGGGGAAGTTCATCTAGGTCTGTCTGGATTATTAAAAAGAACAATTCCACATTTTATTGAATGCAATTCGCCTACAATCAATCAGATGAGAACAATTGACGCCACAAAACTTGACAAAGTCCGCCGAAGTTACAACAACTTCCAGACGTCTTTCATCGCTCGGGGTTGGCGGGGGGGGGGGGGGGCTTCAGAGCGTACGGACCTTCGTGGGTTTTAGTGGAGGTTAACCGGGGGTGAATAACCGCCGTTATACAACCGTGTGGCTTTAGCTCCGTTCGTGTGGCCCAGATGTTCTCGTCTAACTACAAAGAAACGCCTTATCGTTGGAACCTGCGTTTGATACTGGACTCAATACAGTTCAAACTGGGTTCCTTTGTAGGCCATCAGCAGCTCATTAATTCCTCTCCCGCAGCGCTTCCGGGCTAAATGTATTAGAGGTCATCGTTAGCGTACAAATCAAATGGCTGGTTGCCGTGGTAATAATCTTCCGCGTCATTCTCTTATGTTTACAAATCTTGCCTCTACACGGACGGTGACCAGTCCGTCACCTCGTTTTTTTCACCACGCATTCCAGGGGTTACCTGTAATCTCCCCCCCCCCCCCCCCCGTTCAAACAAGAGAAGAGAGATCCTCGGTGGTGCTCACGTTGTGTGTGTGTGTGTGTGTGTGTGTGTGTGTGTGTGTGTGTGTGTGTGTCGGTGCTCCTCTGGTGAACGCAGCCTCACGGCAGACAGACCGCGGCCAGAAAAACACAGTAATCGCCGCGATGACAGAAAGCGGGATAAAAAGCCATCAGATTTATTTTCCCGGGGGGGGGGGGAGAGAATTAGCGGACAGTGACGGAGCCAGGATTTCATTCCTCAAAAAGGACGGAGGCAAATTAATCCGCTGACGCAGCAGCCAAAACCCGCATGAAATCAGGAAGGCTAATCACCTCTTTCATCCTCAAATATAAACACCGCCCGTCTGCTTCCCCCCCCCCCCCCCCGACGTCGTCACACTTCCGACACGACTTGTTGTCCGACTCGCCGGCAGGAAAAGAGAAGGACGACAAGAGGTAAAAACAAAAAAAAAAAGGAAGAGAGAGAGAGACGGGACCTGAGAAACTCACCCCATAATGAGACTGTTGATGTAGTCGTTCCCGTCCATGTGGCCGAACTGGAAGTCTCTGGGGAGGCAGGACAAATTAGTGGCATGATGAACGTGCGTCAGAAACAAGGCGCGGCGGGTCGACGCCGGCGTCCCCCCCCCCCCCCCCCGGGTCTCGTAGAGCCAACTTTCCGCTTGCAGTTACGAGAAGACAACCGAGTGGAATGTTCTTTTATGGAAAAGTGGTATTTTTGTATTTGCGGGGATATAAAAAGGGGAAAAATCCCCCCCCCCGGCGCTGTTCTGTGTGCTTCCCGTTTCCCCCTCGATCCGTTTCCACCACAGAAAAGACTCGAGTGATTTATCTCAACGATAAAGGCAGGGGAAGCAATTCAATTTGTATCTCATTGTGCAGCACTATGTCTGAGCACAGTGTATTGTGGGTGAAATTGGGGGGGAGGGGGGGCAGTGACTTCCACCGAATGACTGATTACGTGGGGCCTCTACATATACATCATATATTCATGCTGAGTCACACGGTCGCCCCCCCCGGGGGCCACACAACGCGGCTCCTGCTTACATCAACGACACCGTTATGAAGTCATTGAAGTACATAATAAATCCAGGGGATGCGACATAAAAATACATTAAAAACAAAAGAATGGGCGTTGGTGGCAGTAACGCTGACGACAGTGGGACGAACTGGGAACGGAGCTCGTCACAAAGTCACCGCGTAACCTTCACTGCAGCTTTGTTCAGTTTGAGGGTGTAAATGCGCCTTTTTATTTATTTTCTATATTTTTGCTGGTATTTAAAAACACAAATATGTTTCCCCATGTGTGAGTCACTCCCACGCACCCTCTCGGCCAGGCTGCTGAGCAGGCCGGCTCTGGGGGGGGGGGGGCAACTGGTGTGAACAAGCACGACAGCTAGTTTTCGCAAACACTTCCAGGTTTTGGCTGTTTACTAAAACGAACGCTGCGTGTTGGAAATGTCGTCTGCCTCTCTTTCGAGAGAGCGATTATAATAACTAAATGTTTATCGGCATCATCCGTCACGTCATGGGGTTCCCAAGAAGGGGAGAGTGTTCTCGGAAGGCCAGATTACCACAGAATGGATATACAACGGAAAGAGCGAGTGTGTGTGTGCGTGTGTGTGTGTGTGTGTGGGGGGGCTCCCAACAGATACATTTCATGACAGAAGAAGTCTTTGTGTACAGGAATTAATTAATGTACAACCAAAGGATAAAAGAAACGTATTATGTACCATGGAGAAAGAAAGAAAACATCCCCCACACAGGATTCATTTCTCGTTGCTCCTGTGCGTCTCTCTGAGGGTTTTCTTATGCTCGTCCTCTTTCTATTTATTTTGGCCACTCGATGCAGCTCATCAGGCTGTGAGGGAAGACACAACTCTGTGAAGTCGAAGCTCTTTAGCTGCTGGATGCTCCTCTGCGACCAGAAACCAGTGAGATAAAAGTTACAGGCCCTCGAACAATTGTTTAAACCCTGCACACACACACACACACACACACACACACACACACACACACACACACACACAGACACACACTAACGGGCAAAATCTGACTCTCCCACGTGTAGGAGTATGTAGCCCCCCCCCCCAGCTGAGCCCCCACACTTGACTCGTGATTACAGGAGCCGTTCAGGTGCGTCGGCGCCCTGCAGGCTGCTCTGATCTCGGTGGGGTTCCCCCAACGTGAGAAAAGAACAAGGTCGGCACGGGGGGGGGGAGCGAGCAGCCCAGTGGAGCATGACGGGTCCGTGTCATTCAATTGGTCCTAAGGCAGGGGGGGTGATCACGGCGGTTTGAGACGCACCTCTTGGAACGATGGCCCGAAGGTCAACTCGAGTTACTTGAGCACAACGTGAAGATGTGACCTTTGGGGCCCATTTTCAATCCGTGTGTTTTCAGCTGAAGGAGGACCACGCCGATGGACACACACACACACACACACACACACACACACACACACACACGATTGTGTGAAATAGTGCGTCTGAGATGCATTTCCTGTTTGCATTGGATGCCTTGCGTGATTATCTCTTCTCTTGAAGAGCAGCAGGAGGAGCAGGAGGAGGAGGAGGAGGAGGAGGTCGAACGCGGTTGTTTTTTTGCACAATTGGCGCCGCGCAAAACAGAAGATTATTATTTTATGCCAACCGAGCCAAGGTTTTGACGGACAGCTGAATGGAACACCTTTATGTGGAGGCTGACATTTTGCACAATTACCTTTCGCCTGAGCCTCAGTGGAAACGCGCGTGGCGTCAGGGGCAGAGACCGACAGGCGGCGTTCCCCGCAGAGAGCGCACCGTCCTCGTGTATAGATGTGCAAATTGGAAATTCATCTTTGACCTCACGCCGCAGTCGCGCCTTACCTGTTAAAATGCTCTCTGTATTCCTTCGCCACCGTCTGAATCAGGGTCTTTAATCTAAAAGCAAATGAGACGAGAATGAAACGTCACGTGAGTCAAAGACTCTGGGTTTTTTTTTTTACTTCAAGCCGTACCTTTATTTAAAAAGCCGTGCACTTGAACACGAGCACAGTGTTAACGGTGTGTGTGTGTGTGGGAGTCATTTGTAAAAGAGCCATGCTTTGTAATTTCAGGGGTCTCTTTACCTGCCACTCTCCTCGGTCGGGTCCTTCTCGTCGATGACTGCAATCGCTACCAATTTGCCTGCGGTGGCAGACGAGAGATTACAAATCACCAATCACGCACACACACGCACAAAAGGGGGGTAAGAAGACTTCCTTCTTGATCGGACATCAAACAAAGAGGTCACCGTGTTGGTGTCGGAGCCCACAACGCGACAAATGCACAACTGTTACACAACTGAAAAGAGTCCTTTCATTCACAGGTAGTCTTAGTTGGGGGCCCCTGTTGCTCAGGGGAGAAAAGAAAAAAAAAAGAGAACCCGCCTGCCCCCTGGTGGTCACCGTTGGTGCTTTTTGTGTCAAGGCACTGAAAAGTAATATTGCACATGCAGTGTGTGAGAAAAAAAGTTAAGCTATTTTTGAAATGTGTTCCAGGGCCAGTGCTACTGTATATGAGAATACTTACCATGTGCACTAGTAATCTCCCTCATATCTTAGTTCACTGAGACACAGAACTATGCGATCAATTGACTTTTCTCTTCAATGATTCTATGAAACAGGTCTGCTCTGCTGGTATCAAAAAATGATCTGTATTCCGGTGAAGACGGGGTTTTTTTTTTTTTGCAAAGATTGGTTCATTAACAGCAATGTAGCACAGCAAGAAGGTGACAGCAGAACTCCATCTAGTTAAATGTTGGGAGTGGATTAAAACAAAAAACATCAATGAATAATTTCAATAACAAGAATATAAATAATCTTGTTTTTTAAATGCATAATATATATGGACACCAGATTAATGTAAAACAACTATTGATAAAAACTCATCCTAATAAAAGATATGAAGAAAAAACGATTTAAATAATAAAAGAAACCCAGGATTTAGTTTCACATACTTCTGGTAAAAGCTTAAAGAAAACCACTATCAGCACGAGCACACTTTGCTGTGAAGTAATCAAATTTCCCAAGATATCCATCTACTAACTGGTGCGCATTTCTCCAAACCCACTAAAGGCCTATTTATAACCTGGACCGGCTCCTTTTCTATCTCCTTCTTTTACAACCGGGTCCTTTATCCCTCAGTCGGTTTGGGACATTGTCTCAAAGGGCAGCCGCCCCCCCCCCACGAGGAACACTTCCTGGTGACCGATGAGCAAATAAACCGCCGTGATCCGTCAGTGAGACTTTGTTTTTCAATGCGTAAATTCTCCCTCCGCCTGTCCCTTAACCTTCGCCCCATAAATAACCAAAATTACAGCAGCATTCATTGATTTTGCCCCCCCCCCCCCCCCCCTGGTTTTTAAACACAGGGACGCGGACTTTCTTTGTTTGGGTTGAGGCTTTTAGAGGCGTTAAGATGTCGCTCCACCGGCACACAGTGAACTGGAGGGCGTGACAGTTGATTTAAAAGCCTTCGGGGACGAGGCTGGAACGTTTAACACTGTTTACCCTAAATTGATATTGTTATTGCAGCGGACTGAAGCTGCCGACCACGCCGTCTTTAAATCGCCCGCATAGTGCTAATCGGGCTTCTCATCATGCATTTCCATACATGCTTATTGATACAAGGAACATTTCCATAATCATCAAGAGTGAACAAAAGTAACTGAAAAGAATGTATAGTCGTTTGTATAGTTTCTAAGTAAAATACAGCTTAAAAAAAGCAGAAAAAGTATCAGAAACACATTATGTGACTCCTTTTCGTTGTTTTATCGGATATGTTTTGGGGGACTTGACCTTGGAAATGATTCATTGATGATTTGCTAAACGCAACCAGACCGAAGCCATGTGACCACAGTGTGGGGGGGGGGGGGGGGGTGAAAGAAAAGGTTACGCATGGATCACCTGTTTCGCCGAGCTCGTAGAGCGTGAAGCCGTCGATCTGCAGGTACCCTTGGAAGCGCTCCTTGTTCACCCACGAAGACAAACTGGCGTCCGCGTACTCTGCCACACAAAAAAAAGACAAACACACAAATCTTCTGTCAGAAAGGCGGAGGGACGGGAACCGACACCCGGGTCACACGGGCCGGTCGGTTACTGGCGGCGGCGCCTGGGTTTGTAAAAAGGTCGCAGCGGGGGTTTAACGGAGAGCGTCATTTCGTCCGGGTCTGGATTTGACATTTTGAGCATCATTTCTAACGCACCAGACAGCCAGTGGTTCGTTGTAAAAAGACGCTGGTTTTATTTTACTCGGCTAACCTCATTTTCACAGCTATTCTGCCGGTTTATGAATTAACCTCCAGGCGAACATGCATTTATTTTCGGGACAGTTTTGGCAGATTTTTACACATTTGGAGCGAATGAATAATTCAAAAGATGCAATAGGGGGGAAACAAGTGCGAGAAAAAAAGGAAAAAGAAAACTGAAGTAAAATAAAGGGACTGCCTCCCGAATGTGAACCACATGTTGTTTCTACCCCCAACATCTGGAGGCAACATGCAAACGGGGAGCCGAGTCGGTCCCTCTGGGCTCTAAATAGGGTGCATTGGGGGGGGGGGGGGGAACTACGGCAGCAGCAGAAGGCCGCGTTGTGGTTGAGGCTGCTGAGTCAGTCGATCTGGACGACATTCCAGGGAGTTCTTCCCACAGATGTTCTGGCTTTGTAGACAGCATGCGGCTGCATGACTCTCTTCTCACAGATGCGAGAGAGAGAAAATGAGAGTGAGAGAGAGAGAGAGAGAGAGAGAGAGAGAGCCATAGCCGAGGGCCTCATGCTGGGGCCGTACAACCCTCTGCATTGACTGAACCTGCTTCACCTTGAAACAAATTAGAGCTGCTCTCCTGGCGGGCGGCCACCTCGCAATCACCATACCGGCTTACAGGAGCCCGTCGGCCCACGGGTTCACACAGCTGGAGACCAGCGAGAGAAGGATGAGGGGCAGGAGTGGGAATGGGAGCAGACAGGGGGTGGAGGGAGGATGATGCGGTGTCAGAGTTTTCGCGCGCTGAGGCGGCGGAGGAGGAGGAGGAGGAGGAGGAGGAGGCGGCGGCGGCTCGGACACGCTTCAAAGATGGAGGTTAATGGCACGGAGGAGCTCCAAGACTGTGCAAATAGTGTGGAAACAGCAAACGTAGAAGAGGGGGTGGAGCGGGAGAGCGGAAATATCAAAGATAATTCACATTTTTAAGCATTCGTCACACGGCCACTCTGACCATATCAAACTAAACGAAAGTCATAATGTGAGCTACAATGTTTACTGGGGTAATAAATAAATGAATCAATTCTTTCTGGGGAGTCGCAGTAACGACGTTCCATGCGTGGTACATGTGGTTACGGCTCCCTCCGCGCAGACCTTGGCGTCGGAAATAAACCGATGAAGTCAAAGCGCCGCGCAACATCAGCGGCTCATTACCTTTTTAGGAGGGGACTCGGTCTCGTCATCAGTCGTGGACTGTTAGGCCCGCCGGTCATTTAAATGCTACCAATAACCACATGCAAAGCACCTCGCGGCTGTTGCGTGCATTTTCCATTTCCATACAAGGAGAGGCCGAGCCACACGGCGCTCTGCGCTGCTTCCCGTACCTGGGATCAGACTGCAGAGCAGCAGCCATCCCAATTATACCTTTCTGTCGTCTTCTAACGGCGCCAACGCGAGAGATTCCCCTGCACAGGCGCGCTGATCAGAAACCACGCGGCCGTTGAAGAAAACCTGCACCGACGTACGGGTATGAAATATTAAACACGTATGAGCTTGAGCCTGCACGTTGTGACGTGCACGAAACCGATCAGGGCACGTCAGGACGCGCCAACAAAACAACTCAACTGGGGAGACGACACGAGTCGCTTTTAAGCCTCTGCAGCAGGTCGGTTTAAGTGACATCATGGCCTGCCATAAAACAGTGTCACTGAGTGACTATGCAAAAAAGGTTTAGCTAAATAAACACCCGATAAAAGAGGTGCCCGAGGGAGCTTCCTGCAGGAGGAGCCCCGCCGGACATCCAGCCAGCCAGCGGCCCGCCACAGCTGGACAGAAAGCAGCTGCTGCCGAGGACCACAGAGGGTGACAATGGGATCAAGGAGGGCTTTTCCGTTGTAGGTAAGAGCCCAATCGGCTGTGCTCTCGCTGTATTTCATTCAACTTCACCTACAGCGACCGGCGTCTTTTCCCCGAACCCGCGAAAAGAAGGAAAAACCCCCGCCCGCGCCAGGGGCTCAACGCGCCGTCGCCATGGCAACGGCAGACATCGGCCACGTCCTCCGCATCAAGGTCCTGGGGGACTCCGCGGAGTGTGGGGTTTTCGTGGTCAACGTCCGCTGCGGCGAGCCCCTCCTGCTGCAGTTCTGGCTCGGGAAGCCGCCCTTCCGTAACGGCGAGGTGGAGCAGACGGCGGCGAGGCCGCGGACGGCCACGCGCGTGGATTTCGTTCTGCGGGCGCTGCACCGCGCGCCCAACCTGCCCAACAGCCACTACTGGGGCCCGTTTGTGTTGTCCCTGTGCCTCGACGCGCATCCCTTCCGCTTCCGCCTCCCGCCGCAGGCCCGAGGCGGCGGCGGCGGCGGCCGGTTGGAAGACATCACGGAGGGGTGCGGGGAGCTCCAGATGCTGCGTTGAGGAGCTTCACATTGGGCAACAGAAGAAAAAAAAAAAAAAACTGCTCTTCTAAGCCTCTTACGACTTTCACAGAAACTCGACAGCTGCTCCCTGGATTCAATTCTTGGCTTTAAATGACACACACAAACACAAACACAAACACACACACACACACACACACACACACACTGCTCTGATTTCCTTCTGGCACCGGGTCGACAGCGAGTGAAGACACGGAAACACGATACTCACCATCATAGGTAAAGTAGGCCCCGTCCTTAAAGACCACGACCGCAGGAAGCTCTGGCAAAGTGACCGACTGTTGAAAACACACCAACAAAAAAAGGTATTTAAGCCGGAAAAAGAACCTCTTCTACGCTGCAAAATGGGGCCGAGTGCATCTTGCACCGTTTTTTTTTTTTTTGCATAATGCAAACGCAGCACGCAGGCGAGAGAGCCCCTTAGAAAACAATGCATTATTCACACAAAATAGATGCGACTTTCAGCCGGTCGCAATAACATTTAATTCACCGACAGCAGGATTGTTTTTTTGTTTTTTTCAGTTCAAAAAGGAGTCACCTCGGGAAAGACTTCCTCCGCAGCCGAGAAGAAATACGTGTAGACGATGAGCTCGGAGGCCACGTCGTTGTACTTCTCCTGCGAGGGCGCGCGCACACACACACAGCTTTAAATGTGTTTTTTTTTTTTACAGCTGGGTTGGTGAACGTGTGAATGGAGCGGCGCTTACTTTGAGGGGAGACTCCCCGCCGACGTACACAAACAGCACGTTGTGTCGTTTCATCATGTGGTCGAACATCTGCT
This sequence comes from Pungitius pungitius, assembly GCF_949316345.1. Lineage (NCBI taxonomy): Eukaryota > Metazoa > Chordata > Actinopteri > Perciformes > Gasterosteidae > Pungitius > Pungitius pungitius. Next base: position 2,653,409 of record NC_084918.1, on the reverse strand, counting down.
TGCTGGGAAGCGCCCTGACGGCCGGCCTGTGGGGGGGGGGGGGGGGGAGATGGGGGGGGGGGGGAGTGAAACCCCTCGCAGGTCAGTTCGTCTCAAAGAGGGGAATCCGCAATAACCCGGAGGTGAACAGTTTTCTGTTTCTCCATCCCGGTGGCGCCACCCAGTGGAAACTAGGCGACTGGCAGCCTCGGGGAGGGAGAGCCAAGCTTTTTGATCTGCCCCTCTGTCACGGATCGAGCCGGATCTCCCTCGAGGAGGAGGAAATCTGTTGATACAGTGGCTTAAAACGGGGAGCATCAACCCATTGAGCTGTGAAATAAATATGGCCAGCGCTGATAAGCTCGCTTGGATGGCTCTGATTGGTGCAGCTGTGAAATGTGGGAGGTTTCGTTCTGTTGTTTTGTTTTTAAGTGGCGGTCGGAAAGGCTTACCCCGCCACTCTGTTGGCGAACTCCACGATGTCATCTTTGGTCCTTGGTCCTTTGTAATTATAGGCAAGATCCCCCTTTAACCTGAGGAGGAGAGACGGGAAACAAAACCAGAGGGCGAGGCTGATGATTAAGACGTGAAAGTGTGCGGTACAAGTCGTTAATTTGTGTTTTTAATCTGCCGCTAAAACATTTGTGTGAAAAATCAAATGAAACAAACAATTACGTGACATTAAATTTTGTATTGAGGATATCGGATTTGTCTGAAAAACTTCATCCAGGTGAGGAAAAGGAAAAGAATATTAGACTGAGGCAAAGTTCAATAGAGAGAAAATTGATCGCCAAATATTGACGTGCATTTTATTGCTTTGGTTGTTTTGATCAAGCAAAGACGGCAAATATTATCTGGTTCCAGCTTTGACAGCTTCTCTACTTGCTGTATACTTGTGGTCATACTGTATACTTGGTGTTACACTGCGTCCAGAACAAGCAGAATTATTGGTGGGATTTAATTATTTATGTGTTTTTCTTTTTTTTATTAAGTATCTGGAATGCAGATAACGCCGCTGTAAACACCATATATTTGATGATTAGAGACCTCTCTAAACCGATGGGAAATGTTTTGAGCATTATTCCGTTGCCATCAAATGTCTCGAATCCATTTAGTTCACATGTGCTAAATAAATAAACAACTCGGCCGTTATATTACATTAATTACAGCAAAAAATTAGATCTGGGAGATTAATGGAAACTGAAAGGCGTAATTAGAGGCGCTCCTACTTTAGCCCATTAAAGACGGCAGCTGCCTTTGGCCGCCTGTTGAGCACGGAAAAGGACAAGCTGTCTGTTTCAAGGTGATCTGATGAAACATATTCTTCTATCCGGAGAAGCTTATTCATCACAAAGAAAATAAAAAAATAAATAAAGATTTGAGTTCCAGCCGGGAAAAACCGCTCACACGCGCAGAATGCACTACGGATCGCTACGGTTGCATCAGCCCACGCGACTTAATGAACTCGAGGGAGGAGCGAGGGGGGGGGGGGGGGGGGGGGGAAGAGTCTAAATGCAGTCTCCTCCGGTCACCGAGGGAGGAGGAGACTCTCGTGCTCTTGGATGGGTGTTTCATCACTGCTCGCTTGGTTTGATGTTATGAACCCCCGCCGTGTTCCCGGGGCAGTTTTCCCAAATGAGCTTGACGAAACCAAACGTCGAGCCCATTATGGCAGCGTGTGGATAAATGACTCTCTATCAAATGCACCCAGGGCGATCGACCCCCCCCCCCCCCCTCGCCCTCTGGTCGACGCGAGTTGTGCCGTGGAGCAGCTGGCATCTACCTGAATCCGTAATTTAAGACAATAAAACAAAATAAATGTCCCTTGCACTTCACCAGGAAGGAATGAAGATGAGAATCGAGCGATGCAGTTCACAGGTGGATGAAGCGGCAAATGTTGATTAAGAATTAAATAAATCGAATGACTGATTTAAGTGATTTGAGAAAAGTCAAATATAGAAAAGGAAAAGTCAAATTTAAATGGCCGGAGATTTGAAACAGTTTATCTCCCAAGAAACGTATAATTAACTCAAGTGCAGAGCCTAATATAATTTTAGTTTGGAAGAGGTGTGAACTTCGTTATGCCTCCAGTATGCTGCAACAACACCGTGTTCCCTCCTGATTGGGTCCTACAGACGGCATCTCAACGGGCCCAACCTCCAGGGACAAAGGATCCTTTACACAATTAAAGTGAAGTCAAATCAATGCCTCTCCGACATTCAGATTAATAAATACTTACGACTAGAGGCTTTGAGAAATATTGTTAACTGCAGAGATATTGTATTGAGTGTCAGGACCCCGAAGGTCCGCACAAAATGCAATAAGTCATTTCATCTTTAGGCCTTTTCAAAGCGGCACTGAGTGGCTCAGAAAATGACAGCAAATTGTAACAGAAACATATGCGTCTATGAAGTAGTGTGCTTGGTATTTCCTACATGATTACACAAAGTTTTAAAACAAAAGTAAGCAGTCAAGCTTTTAAGTTTAATATGATGTTCACAAAACAGCATAGTCTGGAGGGTGAAGCTGTTTTTAATCACTTACATTTTGATTGTGGGGTAACCACGGACACCGAACTCTGACGACATTCCTGCAATAGGAACAAATACAGCATGTCAGACAGAATGAACGTATTGGAACACCATCCTTCTCTTCAAAGCATCCTGGGAAACAAATGTTCGGTTTGAACGGTGGAAGATTAAGGGAATAGTTTTATGTTTTTTGGATACTTTCTTGATGCCACAGAAACACGAAGCCGGTCTAAGCCACCAGTCCGTCAATCAAGGGAGTAAAATTATGCGTGGATTACTCAACAGTCTGCACAATGTAATGAAGGATTACCCTGAATTTACTGACAATAATAATTCCAGGCCAAAACATATGAATAACAACAATAATAATGAGGTACAATGATAAGGTCACAGTAATCAACGTAGTTTATGGTGCTTTTAATGAGACCTGCAGAAGCCTTTTTAGATGCCTGTTGTTGAACAACACGACGTCAATTAGCTGCATCCATCTTCGTCTCCGGACACATGGGACACGCACCAGGGGCCCAGCGGGCGACGAGGGACCGACCCCCCCCCCCCAAAGCGCCCCGCCCGCTTACTCACCGGAGTAGGCCGTGGCGTCCATCTTCCCCACGCGGACCGGAGACCCGGAGCTCTTCAGCTCCACGCCCACGTCGTGCCACACGGGCTCCAGCTTTTTACAGTAGCCGCACCACGGCGCATAGAACTGAAGAAGAAGAAGGGGGGAAAAAAACAGTGGTTAGATCGTGCTCAATAATAATAATAATAATTACGTCGTTATTGGAACTTTGTAAACTGAGTTCTAAGTATTCAATAAATGCTTAGTTCTGAAAACAGAATATGCAACAAAAAAGATTAACGTCTGCACAACCCTGTCTAAACTTCCCAGGACAAGGACAACCCCCCCCCCCTTCCCCAACCCCCCCATGCACACTAAACCGGGAGTGAAAGCAGCTTTGAGTCCTGAAGCTGGATTTGCTTATCTGGACGCAAACACAAACCCATCCGAGTTCACCCGGCTTTGCCCCGCATGCATGACTTCCCATCCTCTAATCACAAACACTGAGGGCAGTCTGCAGCCCCCCCGGCAGCCCCCCCCTCCTCCCACAGCCCACCCCGACCGTCGCCACTTCCGCAAGGGATGATCCGGACAGTGGTGTGCTGGATTTGAATTAAAGCATAGCTGAATGAACCTCAACTGGTATTTCAGTGTGTGTGTGTGTGTGTGTGTGTGTGTGTGTGTGTGTGTGTGTGTAGTTAGACTCACATCAACCAGCCAGACATCATTGGCTCTGGTGTCTTTAAATCTGTTAAAAAAACAATGGAATAAAAGTTATTCATATGCTAAATACTAAAAGACTGATATCATAAGATGGGTTGAACACAACACTGAATCCCCCCTAAATGAGAAAAATGATCACAAACACAAATGCACAAGAGACACAATCTCTGCAGGATCTTTGCACCGCAAGCATCCAATTAATAAGCACTTTGTAACGAGAAGCAGGAGATGAAATCTTTGAAAACAACCCTCGTGTTAAATTGTAAGATCGGAGGCCGTTGCAGATGTGATGAACCCTTCAGAAACGGATAAACTGCATAAGACAGACTTGGTGTTCCCCACTAGACTCAGATCGGCTTTGTTCGTTTGTTTGTTTGTTTGTTTTTCCCACCCACATGGAGGCTCGTTGGTACACTCGGAATTCGCATTACACGAGCACGGCAGCAGGAAGCTGACACACACACAGAGACAGACACACACAGGAGCAGGGCTGCATCACTTACGTGTCATCTAAATCCTCCACAAACGCGAGCACCGCAGACGCCAGGAGAGCCGCCAGGACTGGAACATTAAAGCAGAAAGAAAAGCAACATGTTACCTGAACAACAACCAGAGCTTTTCGGGTCTATTGCAGTGTTTTTCTTCTTCTTCTTCTTCTTCTTCTTCTTTTTCTTCCAGCCAGCCCTTGCAGCTCCCGTCTGGAGCATCTCCAGCTAACGCTCGTCCAGGCTAACCGGGCGACAATTTACCTTCACGGTTTCGACACCGGGAGCCCCAAGGGTCGCTTTAAAAGCTTCCGCCTCAACGTGCTCCGGTCGGGAGTTGGGAACTGCGAGTGAATTTCAAGAAGAAGGAAAAAAAGAACCTACCGCCAAAAGTCAGGGAGGCTTTCACTTCTGCCATCGCTGCCAGAGGAAACAGCGAGCAGGAAATACAGCTGCTAAAGAAAGGCCGGTCTGCGCATGCGCGGGATTCCCAGCGGCCGCGCGGCTCCTGCTTCTGGTTTCACAGCGGCACGTGATACTTTGCTTTAAAAAAAGAAGCAAAAAAAGCAACAATGTTTCAGCGCACATGTGAATATCCTTTAAAAATGTTTTTATTATTATACATTATTTCACTGTGGATGGAGGGAAGAATACCACCACAGAATGTTGGTTACGTGTCTGTTCTGCTTTTTCAGATGTATTTGTTAAATCAATGAATGTCAATACTCACCACTAGGTGACGCACTAGATCATTTCCACTGCCTTTATTCTTTACATACTACAGGTAAATGCTACAGTCCTGCCTTTAAAAGTATAGTGTAGTATTATCAGCAAAGTATGCTACATGAGAAAAGTATTATGTTAAGATGAACTGTTCTTTTGTCCTGTTGGTAAACTAATTTGTTGTGTGGGTGAACACATTGATCAGTGACGCACATTTGTTGTAATTGAATGGTGTTGTAAACAGCAATGTGCTATTACGTATAATATGTCAGATCAATGTGGTGGAATAAGATGTTCATAACCTTCCTTTGAAATCGAGAAGAAGAAGAAGTAACCACCAAGAAGAAGTAAACTAAGGTGGAAAGTGCAGAAATTTGGAAATTGTACTTGAGCAAATGTACTAACTGCTGGTGAATGTATATCCATCACAATTCCCACACAAAATAATACATGAACATTTATTTTTAAACATTACAAAAAATATTGTTTTAAGAATATTAATGTGCATTAAGACTGGCTGAATGGCTTTAAAATTATGTTACCACATGAGCTACTTTTTCAAAAGGTTATAATTATTATTTTCATTCAAGCCTTTTGAATACATGTACACACACCAAAATAATCCCACATTACATGAGCGCATCAAAAATGAAGTTACAAGTCATAAAATGGTGGCAGAGGTTTAGAGAATAAATAAAGTATTTTGTGTAATATTATTTTCATTTAATGTCACACGGGGCTCCTGTGTATCTTCTAACTACTGCTGGCATGATTGGCATATTGATATGTTCTGTAAATCAGCGTGTCAGAGTGTCCTTTGCAGAATATTTATAATACGTTACTTCAGCCTGCAGACGGTCCTCAGATAGACACAGCTCTCATACAGCATTTAGTAAACACTAATTCTCTGACAGAGAGACTATTTGACCGTGGTATGCAAATTTAAATACAACATTTCCAGTTCCCTTCTATTGAATGGTATCGATCCCCGCCATTAAGTATTCAGGGACTTTGTCAGCGGTGACATTTCCGCCCCAAAAACATCCCTCGACCGTAGACGTCATTCACGGAGAAAAGAGAAAAACAACAAAGAAGAGAGAAATAGTTTCTCGCGGTGAGAAGGAGCTGCACTTGAAAAGGGATCATGACTGTGTTACTAAACAGTCTCACGCGGAGGATCGTCCTGTCTCAGCCCAGTGGTCAGGGTCCAATGCTTTCTGGGGGGGGGGGGCAGGAAAAGCGGACGCAAGCCGTTTGCCCACATTGCAAATGGAGATTTTGTTCATCTTTTCACTTGCATTCAAGACGCGCCGTGCTCCGACGAGTCGAACAGTTTAAGCGAGGCACTGTGAGAAGTGAAAGTGACCCCGGTTTTGATTGGTTCCCAGACTCTCTTTTTCCTTTTTGTACAGCGAGATCGTTTGTCTTGTTACGAGATAAAAGAGTGGACTTGTTCCCGAGCCGCAGACTCCCACGTTCAGCAAGACTTACAGTCGGCTTCGCAGGGCTGAACCCACACCGCGTCCTCTTACACAACAGGTCACATATGACCTCAGATGACCCATAAAACAAAGCTTTCTCTGGCCCATTTCAGCCCTGCTCACGCGGCGCCGACAGCGAAGAGAGACGATCCGCTTGACAATCTTTCCCCGCTCTGGCACGTCAAATTATTTTCCTTTATAAACATGAAACAAACAGCCAGATACCTTCCGAACACAGGTTACAAGTTATAATTCAGACCGAATCAAATTAAAAAACAATCTGAGACATCAAAAAAGGCAGCATCGAGTTGTGACATTAATCCAAAAACCAGGCTAAACACACGCATTTACTGTATATTGTATGTTTAGTCTATTTAGCATTAAAATCCTAATATTCTCGCTTGATTTTACGAACGAAACAGTTCCTCCACCAGAGTGCTGGCTGGTTGGTTCAGCTGCGTTCTCCAGTGACACAGCGGGTGCAGCTTGAGTTGCGGCCCTCTCCCCCTTCGATGAAGCCTCCTTGTTGCTGCGCGAGCGAAGCGGGTTTAAAGTCCTCGTGCGGGCCCGGCACGCGTTTGTTTTCCGGAACGCCCCCCCGTTCACGAGGCGCGCTGGTGACGTCGCTCGAAAGCGGCAACGGTATTTTTTTTTTTTCTCCAACATTTTACCAAACCGGCGATGAGCGGCGTTTCCGAAAGCAGCCGCGTGCGGCGGCGGCTTCCAAACCAAAAGAGAGCACGCGTTCCACCAGGCGTCCTTCAGCGGGCGCCGCTGCTTCACTCCAGGATGTCGGTTTCAAAGGGCACCAGGTGGTAGTAGGAGAGGTTGGTGACGTACGCTTCCGTCTCCTCCTCGCACAGGTCTTCCTCCAGCGGCGAAAACTCTGTTCCGTCGTCGTACCTGGCAACAAAAAAAAAAACAGAAAGAAAGACGCATCACTTCCGAGCGCAGTGGGGGGGGGGGGGGGGGGTCAAAAGCGTGGACCCACCAGAGACTTCCTCTGCTTGTAATAGTTTATTCACAGCTTATGTAAAAGCGTCGCTTCATGTGAGGGAGTGTGTTCATCTTTTGTTCCCGGGGAAGGAAGAGGTCCACGGACACACTTCCTGCAGGGGGGGGGTGGGTTTGGGGGGGGTCCACGCCCGTTTCACCAGAACACTCGCCGTGTGCTCAAACGCAAACATGGAAATCCTGGAAGTTGGTGGGAGTGGCAGCAGTTTGACGGTTCATCTTGCAGCTTGACTGACCGACTAACAGAGAGAAACAGCTCAACACTCACGTGTGTTCCACGGAGTCGGTGGAGGAGGGTCTCTCTTTGTCTTCGGGGGGGCTGTGGTCAAACACGATGGTCTCCGTGTTGGCCAGACAGAACCCATTCGACCGCATGATTTCTGAAAGGGGCGCAGGGCGGTCGGTTATGTCAGCACCACGGCGACCGGCGCTGGTTAAATGGAAGAAAGAAAAAAAAGAAAAATCGATGTACCTGATATTTTGATCGGACTCTGGAAGCACGGCTGGATTCGGTGGACTTTGTCGTTCCTCAGCACCTGGTCCAGAGGCGATCGCTCAAAGAAAGTCAACATGACCTCCGACCTGGAGTACTGTGGAGTCCAGTTCGTTAGCGATCTGGTTCCATATAAATCTTCTACTGTACTGTATAAACTAACAACGTAAAGGTACAGACGCAGACGGACCTTGCACGGCATGGTGATGGCGTTCTTCAGCAGTCCTTCCACCTCGTTCAATTTCTCCTCAATATCGCTGGCCTCTTTGATTTTTACCAGCACTGAAACAAACGAAGGGGAATTCAACACAAAAACTCAATTCCAATTAATCACTGTTTTTGTGAAGCCCATACACCTTTAGATGTTGCTGTTACAAGGTCAGAAGGTACTCTTTTTCATGTCTGATGTCTTTTCCAATGATCAAGACCGATCAAAACACAACGAAACAGCATCAAGAACTAAAGAATAACACAAAAATATCAACCAGTGTTGCTGTTTCTATGCGATAAAAAAAGGGCAGCTGTTTGACCTTCGTTGCCTCCGAACAAAAAGGTTTCCACGGATGCAAATGAAAAAAGAGCCGTCTGTTTGTTACAGCAACCTTTTTATGAACAATGATCCCTGACATTAACCAAAATTAGCAGGAGGAGAAAGGAGAGGGCGGGGGAGAGGGGGGGGGGGGAATAGGCAACTCATCATTGTCTCACAGGAATGGCAAACATTTGTAAAACAGTAGTAACAACAGGGAGGAAACAGAGAGAAACGCCACACGTGGACACCGGTAATCCTGCACAGCACCAGGAAGTGTTTAAAAGTTCAAAACCAGCACCGGGCCGCCGACCCCTGAGGGAGCGAAGCAGGCGGCGGGGCGCCGTCCACCGCCGCGCTGACAGAGGGACGTGGTGGCGAGAGTAATGATGACTGAGTCAGAGGGCCAAGAGCCTTTCCAATGGCCAGCAGTGATGACATCACGCCCGGGGGGGGGACGTGAGGAGTGACCGGGCAGGAGCTGATGGATGCCTCACCCGGTCTGAACCGCATACCGCCCTCTGTTCTATTAAAGTCCTATGCTTATGCGGCCATATTCGTGTTGATCTGGCTTCGTACGGACGCTTGAGCTTACTGCCAAATATGGATGAATGTGGGGATAAATTCCTCAGACGATCTGTAGTCGATGTGGTGAGAGAAACTTAAAAGGAAGTGAAAACTGAACGACTCATTGTCACAAAATTGGAAAAGCATAACATCTGTTGATCAAATTCACACCATTTTGCGGAATGGTTCCTTCTCACGGTCGCTTTGCAGAATTAACAGCAGCCAATATCTGAAGTGGAAACAAAGCAAGGGGTGATAACCTCACCACAGCAACTACACCCAAGTCTTGTTGGCTTTCATTGTTGTAAACTCATAAGTTACATTTATGTCCTACCATGCAGGGCTTTGATGTTATGAATCACTTATTATTAGGTGCAGACACACACTGGGTGCACAACATGGAAACGGGCAGGAATCAAGAATGAATGCGTCTGTCATATATTATCATTAGAAGAATTCATTAAACAGTAATGCATTTAAAACAAAAACCCAAACTGTCAGATCGCGTGAGATATAAAAGGCCGCTGGTTGTGCGAAACAGAAGTATGCGTGGTTATGTTTGCAACATCTCGCTGAGGGTTGCGTAAGATTTATTACTGCAAACCGCAGTGGATCCGAGGTGTGTATCTGTAATTTAAAGATGCAAGCCTCCGTGAAAAGCGGCATCCGCTTCAACGCATGCGAGAGAGAGAGAGAGAGAGAGAGAGAGAGAGAGAGAGAGAGAGAGCTGCTAATGAGCTGAAAAAACAATACAGTGACAAGGCTGCAGATATTTGGGTAAACACCGAATGAAGGGGGGCGTCTGGGTCGCATCCTGCAAACAAAGTGTTTGAAAAGGCCCCGAACCTGGTTGAGCAGTGCTGAGTCGGTGCCAGCAGGGGGGCGGGACACCCAAAAAACTGCCGTGTGCCACTCAAGTGACACCAAAATGTGTTGTCCGTGTTTTATCTCAGATCTGCTACACGTGCGACCACCGCTGGGTTGTCCACTGGATGATGTCTTCCCGACGGTCCCTTGTGTAATTCCTACAATTTCCTCCGAAAAAGTCTGTTTCCTGTCGGGGGGGCTTCCTGGCTTTTAATCGCCTCCCTCAACTTTAGCCAAAATAAGACGGCAGAAGTAGACGCACAACAGGAACCGGCCTGTGTCCGAGTCATCCTCAAACACGTTATCTGAAGAGTCGTCACGTGTCACAAGGCTCAGATCTCTCACAGCCGCCCTCCTGATAAGCACATGTCGGCGGCCTGCTCGGTCACCTCGCCGCTAACTCGGCTCACTTTAATCATCGTGTTATTTCTGGACTCCTCGGTCAACAAGCAGAGGACATCGGACCTCAGTTCTCGAGGCTACACACATTTCTTCAACCGAATGTCTAAAAGAACCCGTATTTTAGTCTGTTTAAACAACCAATATCACTATTTAAGTTTAGAGGTTGAAGAGGAGATTGATTCCGCGGTGAAATCAGTCAGTTAAAAATAAGGACATTTTTTGAGTAGATTAATTGAATGTTAGCGTTAGCGACTGATAGCGTTCAGTCTTGATGCTAAGCTAAGCCAAACAGCTGCTCATTGTAGCCCCTACCTAACACATATATGACATATCTGTGAGTGAATGCAATTTTCCTTCCTGACCTTCAACAGGTGAGTGTATGAGTTTAATTTCTAAGATGTTAAACTGTTACTGTAAAACTGGCACAAATTCACAAGAACACACTGACACCTGTCAGCCAATCAGAGGGGAGAATTATCACTGGCCATAACATAACGTGGGACAACACTCTTCAGGTTGTGAGTTCTATAAATGTGACGTCATGAGGGAGCAGTAATGTAATGTCCAGAGTTACGCTCCTCAGTAGTTGTGTGCCTTGGCTTTATTAAACCTCAGATGATGATTAATCAGTGTCCAAGAATACACCAGTGAGTATTTCTCAAGTATGTGGAAGTGAGTGAGTGTAAGAGGGGAGTCATTTTTCCTCGGTGGAATCTGTCTGCCATGGAATGTCAGCCATCACTTCCTGTCTGTGTTCACTCGGGGTCACGTGTGAGGCGAGGGCGTGTAGGGGGGCCTTCGCCGACCACAGGGACTGAAAATGGGAAGTCCACTCCTCTCTCTCTCTCTCTCTCTCTCTCTCTCTCTCATCGTGACATCAGAAAGCTCTGCACGCCTTCCTTGTTGCTTGGACGCAGCACAGAATAGCAGAGGTGTGGACTCGAGTCATGTGACTTGGACTCGAGTCAGACTCGAGTCATGAATTTGATGACTTGAGACTCGACTCGACAAAACGTACAAAGACTTGCAACTCGACTTGGACTTGAACACCGATGACTCGTGACTTGACTTGGACTCGAGCCTTTTGACTCGAGAAGACTTGCTACTTCCCATGAAAACTGGGGGAAAACATTTTCACACCACCGCGCCGCTCTGTTTATCTGCATCTGTCAAAAAAATGTGCGCCACCTGTATGCAGAGAGCGCGCGCTGCCTGCACGACATCCAATCACTGCAGTCCATTTGACCGTATCAACGAGACAGCTCGTTCATGGTTACAAAAATCGGGATTTTTGAACCCGGATTCAGACTCCGATGGAAATCCTCGCCAACATTATGTCAACGTCCGTTTTAAAGTAGTGTAATGAGCTGAGTTTAAGTTATTAGTTAATCAGTTATGCAGATGTTGCATGTGTTCACGTTATGCGCTGTTACCAGCTGTAGTTACGCGAGACAACCCGAGTTTTGGGGGGCCGTGAATGCGGAAGTGTTCGTTCGGCGTGGTGACGGCCAACAGTGACCGAAGTTGAGTTGTTTTATATAAATAAATGCAGCGGAGTTGCAAGCCAGTCATCGCCTCCTTATTTACGCTGCAGCATTGGGGTGAGCGTTACAGTACTATAACACAGTCACAGTCGATCCACCGTTACCCTTCCCTTCGTAGTCTAGGTCTGTGAGGCAGCGCACCATCACCCAGGGTTCCCCGTCCCCACTATAATAAAATGACTCGAAATGACTCGAAACTAAAATGGTACGACTTGTGACTCGACTTGAGACTTGATGGCTGTGACTTGTGACTCGACTTGGGACTTGCTTCGTCATTGACTCGACTTGACTCGGGACTCGAGGGCAATGACTTGAGACTTGCTTGTGACTTGCATAACAATGACTTGATCCCACCTCTGCAGAATAGAAAGAAGAAAAAAAACACCAGCGGAGCCAGAAACTGGAGCAAAGTGGAGAAGGAAAGGCCTGGGCCACACTTTGGGGGGAGGGGGGGGACTTTCAATGGGGAGAGGGGATGCCAAGTAAATATTGAACAGAGCTCGGAGTTCAAAAAAGGTCATTGGGAGAGTGTTATTAACCCTTTGGCTTTCTATCAATGCATAGAATTCGAATTCGAAGTAGCCTGAGCCACCACAGTTTCGGTATCACTGATCCGTTCATCTTTTTTTGCAGTTTTATGAAGTAAAAAGTGAACCGTGAGATCTAAAATGTCTCTTCCCAGACTGCACTGCAGCAGCAGCAACAGAGCATGGGGAGCTGTCCACAAGCCCGTCGGCTATTTCAGTGCACGGCCAGGAGGCTTTCCAGGCTGCACCGAAGGGATGTTTCCAAAAACATTCGCATGGGCTCAGCGGGTGGAGACAAAAGGGATGTGGCAAGGAACAGAACCAAGTCGGGAGCTTGGCCAAACGTGTTGGCGGTGTCAAAGGTCCAAACCCAGAAGGCCGTGGGTTTGGGCTGAGAGCCCTGTGAGAGCAAACTCCACATGGGACTCCAGGTGGGTGTTCTCCCGTGAGGATAACAACCTTTGGCCACAAAGACGAGAGAGCAGAGCAGACGTGAAAGACGTTGAGCTCCTAAATACCGACCAGCGGTACCCGGCGTGTTGTCTTTGTGGTCTGCAGGTCATGTGATAGGTCTGCTAATGTGACACAAGAAACTATGTCAAACACCAACCTGTCCAAACACATCAAGGCTACACGGGGGTTTAGTTCATTTTAGCCTTCAACTGTTATTGATTATCTTGACTAGGTTTTCCTGCTTTTTTTTTTGTTGCTCGCCTAAACTCATAAATTAACAGCCAGCTAGAGGATGCAAAGCTGGAAAATGCCCATAATTGTTGTAAATTATATTTTTAAATAACTTTGATGAAATGATGAATTATCAAATGCAGATTTTTTTCTATATCGTTATCTGAAGAGTACTTTTCGAATAAATAAAAAATCACTTATGAGGAATGTTGTTCTCTGACTGGGGTGTCATTAATTAAGCAAATATTTTTCGATTAGTTCCTGCATCTCAGTCAAGCACAGTAGTGCAGGAAGAGTAGAAGAGGGCCCCCATTTGGCCTCAAAAAACTGCAGCTACGCCCCTGATCTCAATATAACCCGTAGAAATGTACCACTAACAATATCGGTGATACTCTGTGCCGATACCATCAGATATTGGATCCTGCCATTGGAGCCAGTCGCCCCCCCCCCCCCCCCCCCCCGCAGACCCACCTTCTATCAGCGGAGACTTGGACAGCTCTCCTCGGTCCTCGGGGAAGGACTCCAGCAGTCTTCTAAACAGCCGACCCAGATCGGCGTAGCTCCGATGCAAGTATAAGATGTTCCGGTCCGACCACTCGGTCCTGATCTCGAAGAACTCCTCTTCCTCCCCCCGCTGGCTGATGATGAGTCTCCGGATCCCGTTGACCCAGCAGTCCCGGACAAACATGTTGACCAGCGACGTGCCTTCGAACACGGCCGATGCCATTCCTCGGACGTCAGTCCAGCATGCTGGGGCGTGGGGCGTGAGGGGGGGGGTCTGAGCCGGTCAAGTTATTACAAATATATAAATAGATAGGTGTGAGTATCTGGTGGACAAGGGGAAGACAACTTTTAGAGTAACTTTTCGGCGGGGGCGCAGCTGTGAGCGCGCACGAAGGAGCGCGAGGATCCGCTGCAGCGCATCGCGCCGCGTGATCTCCAACGTGGCACGAAAAAGACAAACAAACAAAAAACAACACAAAAAAAACAGACCAGTCAGACGTCTAAACTTCACTGGATCCGGTCGATCGAGCCGACGACTGTTCACTTTTGTGTCATCTCCGCGAAGGCGTCGGCGCGACTGAGAACAACAAAGTCCAAAGATCTCCCGAAGTGTGACGCGCTGCTCGCTCCTCCTCGAGGGGGCCCTCGGTTCTCCTGGACCCAGAGAATGTCCCTTCACACTGTCTGGAGGAGCTTTTCTTTCAGCACAGTTTCCACCCTCCTTCCTTCCTCCCTCCTTGACAACAGGGTATTATTACGCAAAGAATGCAATGCGGGCTGCAAAGACCCGAACTCTCCATCTCCTTATTTGAAGGAGAAATGGCTCCTTTAGCTGTTTCCCCTGATGGAAAGCTTTGATTAGCCCCGGATGGGATGCCATTTGCAAAAGCCTTCCCCTAAAATCTGGACACTTAATCTGAAAATGAGTTGCTTGGTAATAATAACCACAGAAAAAAAGCTGCTTGGCATTCAAATGTGCCATTCTAACCTCACACAACTCCAACGTCTCCACAAAACAGCAGCATTTCAGCCACACAGCAGAATAAAAGGCTCACTTCAGCTTTTTATTCCTCCTCTGTCTGTGTGAATGAACCAGGAGCAGAGATCTTCTCGGCATTGAAAGATTGATCAGCACGGTCCAAATAAACCCCCGGGCAACCTCCAAAAAGGGCTTCACAAGAGGCCACGGCTGAGTCAAGTCATGATGATTCAGCCGTAAATTAACTGCTGCAAATGGTTCTGGTAAAAGCAATTCATGGCGAGCTATACAGGAAGTAGCGTGCTCACTGCAAGTGGAGGGAGACAGTGAGACGCATGCAGCTGAGGCGTTGGATCTCAGCATGAGAGCTCAAGGACGTGCGGCGTGAGACCCGGGGAAAGCTCCATCCTGCAGTAAACCTCCACACTTCACGTCGCAGGTGGCTGCTGCGAGGCTCCGTGCCCGTTTATTACACCTTTGTGAGTCTTTCGGATCTCGCCATTGCAACTTTTACGACCCCAAACGAGGCGACGCAGCCAGTGGGGGAAACATAAAGTGTGAATTTGCCAAACTGTCCAATGACCCCCCCCCAGAAGACGTTTCTACAATATAGAAAATAGGGAAATGTATGAATAAACACAGGAGACAAGTCTGCAGAGTGACGGATTGAATGAACAAATTCCTGCTTTATGAGAATGTGTTTGAACTCGTACTAAACCAACATATTGAATATTGAATCATAATGCTGTGAAGTGAAACGTAATACTACACGGGGCTCCTTTACCGCCGCGTGCACGGTGACACGTGGCATTACAGCAGAAATTACACAGCGGCAGGAAAATGACCGTGATCAGTGAGGTGCAGCGTTGCACCAACGCACTGAGGGAGAGATGAATCGTGCTGAACAGCAACCCAACCCCAGACTTAACGATTCCTCCTCTGTTGGATGGCCTCCGCTGGATATGAGGATAATAAGATATACAGTGAAGTCACGGTTTGGGCTTTCGATCACACACCCATTGAGGTTCTGTTGAACGAAGGTCAGAACCAAAATGCTTAATGGGTCAACGTTTCGAAAATGTGATCTGATTCCACGTGCAGGAATGATCAAGCTGCAATGATCAGAGAAGGATTGTGTTACACAGAAAACCCCTTCTCCCCCCGGTGTAATAATACCAACCCGGCTTCAATCTGTGGCTGCCCACATTTACAGAGTCGGCACATTCTGTCTCGATACCTCATTCCTGTATAATTCCTCAGAAAGAAAACGCTTTGAATGGAAAAATAGACTTTTGGTAAAAAGTTCAGTGTCAAATTCAGTGGTTTCTGTAGTTGGATGTTTACCTTGTGACTTGGGTGGCGGACCTACAACATAAAAAGGCTCATTTTTTGGGCCTTGAAATTTGACTATTTGACTAACTGTGCAGTCCGGAGGAGGCAAATGATGGCTTCCAAAGCTCCTGTTTAGTACCACTAAGTCGCTCTGTCAGCGCCCCGAGACCTGCGGCCAGGTGTTCTTCTAACGCAGACGTGTCCAATTAAGCACCAAATGATGCTTCAGCCTGCCCCCCCCCCCCACATTCAAACAACTTCTGCAGATTCCCACAAGAAAATCACCTGTGAACACAACGGAGACACAACGGCCGCCAGTGAACCCGCTGCCTCCCTCGCCCCCCCCCCCCCCCCCCCCATCCTCCCCAGCGAGCATAAATTTCAACCTCTGACATGGCCGTATGCTTCTCCGCCCCCCCGTTCTTTCAGAAAATCAAACATCAGAAGCCTCGTAAAGCGAGACCATTCAGA
Source organism: Pungitius pungitius (assembly GCF_949316345.1). Classification (NCBI taxonomy): domain Eukaryota; kingdom Metazoa; phylum Chordata; class Actinopteri; order Perciformes; family Gasterosteidae; genus Pungitius; species Pungitius pungitius. The sequence continues at coordinate 2,637,015 of NC_084918.1, read as the reverse complement.
AGGGAAGAGAATGGGGAGCGACCCATGAAGACGGGCACATCTGTCAGGGAACAAAGAACATCTGCGTTGATGGAAACAGGCGTGCGCTTTTGTTTGTGCGCTTTGGCAGATCTTTGCTCTGAAGGAAGATTTCCTGAGCCGCGAGTCTGTCCTCGAGTAGTGCAGGTGGAGGGGGGGGCAGGGGGGGGGGGGGGGGGGCAGGGTAGCGAAGCGCCCGAGTGTTTTTAACGGCCTGCATAATGGACTGTGGAGTGTGGTTGTCTTCGGCGAGCATCTGCTGGACCGAGTGTTTTATGGCCTCGTCCTTATTGTGCCTCCAGTGAAGCTTGGAGAGCAGAGGCCCTGCAAAGTGTCTGCCTGCTTTATTTCACCTCCATGAAGATCCAGGTTCCAGCAACAAAGGCCATGCATCAAACCTTTGTGCACATTTGTTTTCTTTCTTGTTTTAGCCCTTTTGGTTTTGCTAGATGATGATGGTGCTTAGTGGAGATAAATTGCGCCGTTACATCATGTGAAAAATATTCTCCTAGTTCTTTAAATATCAGTTTTCAGGTAACATTGAATATTTGACCACACAAACCCAGTTTTTTAAAGAGTTTCCAGGTGACAGTAAGCTACTTTAAAACGTCACAACCTTTTTGAGAGGAAAGGTCATATCTTTCCAAAGCAGAACAAACAGATCCAGGCAGGCAGAATCCCCCAAAACGCTGAAAACAAGCCAAAGTCCAATTACGTGGTGCTGGAAAGCAGCGAGCACCGGGGTCGAGAAAAGACGACCTGGCAGCAGACCCCAGGGGGCAGGAACCAGGTGGACTAATGGCCAAATCAGGTGAGTGAGTGAATTAATTACTGAAGAAAAGGAGAAAAAAAACTCAAAACGAAACCTCTGGGTGATTTGACAAAAACAAAGAGAGATGAACTAATAAAGGATCAAACATTATTATTTATAAACTCCCCACCCCTGTGAACAACCACGTACCGTTGTTTTATGTAGCAGAAGGGAAAAGTACATGTTGCACAAACCAAAGTTTCGCACACACTATTGACTGTGGATCCACGATTTACTGGGACAGAAGTCTCCACAAATGGAAAATATCTAATGTGTCCAGGGCCGACACTTAAATATGTGGTGAAGCCTCCAGCTCATACAATATGAGGCTGAGGCACACTTTGAGTTACAGCTCCAGATACAAAATGCCTTAATAATGGTAAACCTAACAAAGGGCCCTTAAAAACCACATGATCCAATAGTGGATTTGCAGCATCCTTTGATTCCAGCAAACTCAGGGAATCTACCTCTGCAAAAAACTGGACATTGTAAAGTGTACTTTCAGATTGATTCAGTTTAAAGTTCCATACAAGGAAACGTGTGACTGCATTTTCGTCAGATCCACAGTGTCCAACGTGGATCGTTTTGGGAAAACTGAATAGAGGCAAAATGTTGGAATCAATAGGACAACTTTTTATTAAAGCCTGTTAATAACAAACAGATGAAAAAATGTGTATTGATACAATACACATTTACATCCCTTATTTTAGCTCAAGGCAGGCCTGTTGTCTTACCAATGTTCACGTTTTAAACAAAGACATGCAGAATGTTATTAGTGCATTCACTCGAACATGCTTTTTAGTTACTTTGCATCGTGTTATCGCCACTGAATACTTACTGAATACTGGCTGTCAGCGTAGTAGTAGTAGTAACCCTGAAAACTTTAAGCTACACAAGCACTTCCCCTGGTGGACAGAAATAATAAAAAAAACTCAGTACAAGCGTCCGGCTTGCAGTTCGCCCCCAGAGCAACAGAGGGCACATTAGCATTTTGAAGTCACTTGCACATTTGTGTTCAGAATATTTGAAGAAGAGAAGGCCCCTCAGCTGAGGAAAATGGCCGACGTTGAGATGGACATCGCGTCCACAAGAATGAATAATGGCAACGAACACGTGTAAGTCATTTAATTTAAAATAAGATGCCCGTGGTGATTTAGGGGCGAGGGCCTTCCCCGTCCGAATTCAAAGGGGAACCGTTCTGTTAGTTACAGCTGGTAACTAACTGTAGCTTCTTCACGTTGATGCCGGAGCTAACGTTAGCTAAATCACTTAGCAACGGCCGGCTAATGTTCCTAGCCAACTAGCTAATGCTCAATTAGCTCAGCTAGCATCAAGTTCCGTTCAACGAATAGCACGTAACGTTGTACTTCATTGCGATTATACTATACTATACTACCGTAAATAGCGTTGAGTTCTCCAAATACATAGCCAAACAATCTTATTTAGTCGCACGCACCGATCCTTTAAAGTCAGTTAGCATAGCTGCAAGCTAACGTTACCCGAGGATGAAGCTTGTTAGCTCCAAGTTTGCTAAGAGCGGTTAGCTTGTTCAAGCTAATGGAGGAAAAGCATTTAGGCGGTCGTGCTCAGTGGGAAAGCGAACACGTCAAGTTTGTATGGTACAAAATGACTCCACAGCTCACTGCAAGTTGGGGCCATTATTCTTAGCGTCGCTACAGAGTTTTAACTCCTCTGTGTGTGTGTCTAAATATACATGTAACGTTAGCTCAATTTAGCAGATTACGTAACGTTAACCATGTTGTGCCGAATGTCAACCAGTCCGGTATCTTGTGTTGCTAGTGATCAAGAAGCTGCTATTGGACGATTTCTATAACTTTAAAGTGTTGAAACGACAGTAGTACAGTTAATTAATATCACTACATATTTGTAAAGTGTCCGCCAATTAATGCGGAAAGAGGATAGCTGTTGTCGACAATATGAAACCACATATTATTGTATTCTATTTGAAGTCTCCTTTTTATTAGTATTAGAGTATTGTAGTGAGCACAGTATATTTCGCCACAGTACCAATATTAAGGAGTTGTTTGACATCCAAAGTGGTGATGTCCCTGGTTGCCAATGGTTACACGTGTTGGAGAAGGCACAACAGAAGAGAGCTTGTAAATAGGAGCTACGTGGACCAAGGTTTGTCATCAATTAAAGCACAGATCATTTTTTCTTTTAGTGATTAGTCATATATATTTTTTAAATAAAGAAACACCATTATTGTGGAGCGATCATGTCGTGGCTGTAACCTCATGAGGTTTCCTGCTACAGTGTTGTCAATGACTACTATGGATCCACAAATCGTGACGCATCCTTTACTGGGCAATATTGTGTGATCAATGTTTAAGTTTGTATCTCTCTAAACAGGAAGCAGGATCTGGAGATCCAAGAAAGAAGTGGAAATGAGGACAGCGGAGATATGTCGGAGGAAGAGGGGGAAGAAGAGGAAGAGGTAGGGATGGACAACAGCAAGACCTAAATATCTTCAGTGGTATGATGCCATGATTCTAAAATAAACATATCTGTAACTCAGTTGTAATGAAATTGTTTGGACAAAAAAATCTTTAAAGTCTCAGACTGTAGGGCTTCAACTTAATGTGCGAAAAGTAAGAAATAGAGTTGGCCATAAGAAAATTTATTTACTAGGTTTATTTTTCAAATAGCGTTGTCAACCGCTTTACAACACTTCATTCTACTCACTATCATTTCTATTAACTATGGACATACGTTTTTTAATTAGTCCAACTGTTCCTAATTTCCAAAAACAGCATCTCAAACACATGCTTTTATGATCCCATGTTTCATCTTATCTGATACAATATACCGTATGAAGAGAAAGTACATCTATACTTTGTAATAATCTTTACACATTAAGGAGTTGTTGAGCTGAAATGTTGTTATGTCCCAGCAGGCAGAGACTAATGGTGAGAAGACAGAAGATGGGCCCAAACATCACAGCAGCAGCGGTAAACATAAGAGGAAAAAACATAAGCATCGTAGTAAGCACAAAAAACACAAACATGCCTCTGATGAAGACAAGGACCGCAAACGCAAGCATCGTCACAAACACCGGAAACACAAACGCAAAGAGGCGCCCTCTCCCTCCGCTGCCGCCGCCCTCTTTGCCTCCTCCGCCCACAAAAAAGTTGAATCCTCTCCCTCCTCTGGGAATCCAAGCCTGGACGACAGGGCCCTGCTGGAGGATTTGGAGAAACGGAGGGCCATGATCAAAGCTGAGCTGGACAGCCAGTTGATGGAGGGCAAGGTCCAGTCGGGAATGGGCCTTATCCTTCAGGGTTATAACTCTGGATCTGAAGAGGACGGAGATGGTAGGATCAGAAACGGAGAGCCGCGTCAAAGGGTCAGCTCAGGTAAACCCATTTCTCCCAGAGGGGGAAAAGGAGGGAAGTCGAGACGTGAATCGACAGAGGCCAGTAAGTCCAGCTCCAAGCGCCGCAGTCGGAGCAAGTCAGCGGAGAAGCCGGGACAGGCCAAGGAGTCCAAGCAGGACAAGGTGAACAAAACCACCAAGGACTCGGCTGTTAAGGACCGAGGCCGCGGCAGAAGCCGCTCGAAGGACAGAAAACATTCGGACACCACTGATAGGTCCAAGGAGCGAGCCGGGAAGTCCAACTCCCCCGGCGCCCGGAGAGCCGAGCAGAAAGGCGGCCGCGCCGATAAACGTTCCCCCCCACAGCGGGACGACAGACCAAACCAGGAGAGAGCGGGGCGCCGGTCCAGATCGCCTGGACGAGAGCGACCGGGTCGCTCGGACGCCGACCGGGACAAGCGGCCCGCCAAGTCCCCGTCCAAGGATGCGTCTTCGGGGAAGGAGAACCGCTCCCCTCACAGACGAGGGCTTCACAGCCCCTTGAGGAAACGCAGCGCTTCCCCTCGCCACCGAGACGCCCACCACCCGCCGGCAGGTGCCTCAGACCGGGCCGCGAAACCGAGCTACTCTCCGTCCAAAATCAGGTCTCCGCCCAGGAGAGCCCGCAGCCGCTCGCCGGACGCCAGGAGGAGGGACGCCGACAGGCAGGACTCGCCAATGAGGTTGGGGCTCGGGGCCGTTAAGACATTAAGAACTTCTAGTGATATGAGTTGATGAGTTAGAGGGATGGTCGCCTGACGACTGCTTTCTAAATGATGGGCATGGATCGAATCTTTTGGTAGTTCATTTATCAATGCGGTGGGTGATTAGAGCGTCCACTCCTGATGTTTCCACAGGAAGCGCCTGCGGCCTGATGCCGGGCCGGGCAGAGATCGGTCACGTGACAACAGTCCCAGAGCAGCACCAGCTCGCCGCAGGATGAGCCGCTCGCCGTTTAGACGGAGGTCACCACTGTCACCACGACGACGCTCCCGGTCGTCCCCCCGGAGACGGAGCAGATCTCCGTTGGGACACAGGTGATGAAATCTGGTTTCTGCTCAACTCTCTGTTGTCATAGGCGGTCTCTTTTTTTTTTTTGTAGATTTTATACATTTCACTTAAATTCCACGTTAGCTTTTTTCCCTTCGTACCCTGAACCTGGAGTTTGTTAGAGTATTGTTTTAAGGCTTTTCATGTTGACGCGGCTTGTAGGTCTGGGGAGAGAGACCGGTACGGACGGCTCAGACAGTACCGCCGCTCAATGTCCCGCGACCGGGGAAGGAGAAGGAGACGCAGCCGAGATGAGGACAAGTTCAAGGGCAGCCTTTCAGAGGGCATGAAAGTCGACAAGGAATCCTCAGAAGAAGAACCGTGAGTAGAAGAAGATATCTAAGAGGTTAATGATAGACTGCTCCATGTGTAGCTGTTTAATTATTATAAATTATACCAAGTCAACATTGGCTACTTTAGTTCTTGGAATCTGCATCATCAATGACATCTGATTGTTAACAATTTATATAAAGTTTATATACAAGTGCAACATGACCCATGTTGTATACAAATGGATCATGATCAGTCAGTACCTCTGAATTCCCTCCCATTGGCCCTGATAATAACAGGAAAGTGTGCATATCTACATTTGTTTTTTTAGGTTAGAGGACTTTGACGGAGAGGAGGTAGATGAAGAAGCTCTGATTGAACAGCGCCGGCAGCAGCGTTTGGCCATAGTTCAGGTCTGTTTGCATTCCAGCGTTCTTCCGTGGGTCTCATCTTGGTGAAGAAGCTCTTGTGTCTTATGAAGGAACAAGTGTCTCAGGCGGTGGCCACGAAGTTTCCTCACGGTCTCTCATTTCCTGCCACAGAAATACAAGGTCGGCACCGACGACAGCAACGCGATGTCGGAGCCCAGCAGCCCCCAGAGCAGCACGCGCAGCCGCTCCCCCTCCCCCGACGACATCCTCGAGCGAGTGGCCGCCGACGTCAAGGAGTACGAACGCGAGAACCTCAACACCTTCGAGGCCAGCATCAAAGCCAAGCACAACCTCATCGCCCAGGAGAAAGACGGTAATGTCTTGGTCAGAACCATCCACGGGTCGGGTTGGCATGCAAGGCCAACTGAATGAACGACTCGGTCCGTTCCTGCGTCAAACAATGTGTGTGGAACCTCGGCGTTGTATACAGTTCATGTGCATGTCGGCACACGGGGGGGGGGGGGGTCACTCGCTGTCTGTACACTTTCCACTTGGTGGGTGTCGCTCCCCTCCCGGTAACCACAGCGTGGTTGGCGTGTTAACGGGTGCATACGTGGTCGGGAGCTCGTCCCGGGTGACGCCAGCGTCACGCGAACCTTTGAAATGAGGCTGTAGAGAAGTGGGTCACGACATCTGCTCCCCCTCCGTTCTGAAAACCACAATCTTGTGTGGAGAGATCACAACTTGAACAGCCGACACCTCTGTTCTTTCGCTTCCTGTTTTTATAAAAAGCAAAATGGCTTCTTTGATCTTTTTCATGCAGTTTTCAGTTAAATTGCGTCTCCGCTAACAGCCGAAATGAAGGAAGTCCAAACTACAAAAGGCAAAGTCCTGCCACTGTGACAGTGCATTTATCTTTGACCTTGACAGCAGTTTTCAGGGTTTATTTTGCATTCATGGCAAACCGTACTAAACTGAAATGGCTTTTAGTGGCTTGATTTGTGTGTGTTGCAGGGGTTTTAATGTTGTTTCTTTCTGTCATGTGTTCATTCAGTTGCTGGCTTGTAATCCAAAGCCTGAGTCTCTCTGCCACCTGCAGCAGAGTATGTGAATCAAACACCTTCCAGTTATTCTGTATCCCGACAGGGTGGACGATTAGACACTCAAACGGCCTTGTTGCATTGTTCTTGTTTGTTTCAGGAGCCAACCCGAAGAAGCCTTCAGCCCCCGACATGTTTACGGAGTCAGATGACATGTTTGCTGCTGACTTTGATGTGAGTATTTCTTTCTTGGGATTTGGGCAAATCCACATTTTAGTGCCTCTCGTTTTCCCTTCATCTCACGTTTCAAGCTTCAAGTGAGATGAGGGAGAACACGGCAGCTGTTACGAGCCACTGGTCTCACGTTGGTGTCGTTTCTGCAGAACGCCAGGATGAGAGCAGCAGGTGTAGGGAAGGACTTCAAAGAGAACCCCAACCTCCGGGACAACTGGACAGATGCTGAGGGCTACTACCGTAAGCGCCCTGCCCCATCTGTAATGCGGACTGTAACCGTATCTATGGAAACGGGGGGGGAAGGCGACACGCGTCGACGCTAAGTGGGTTAACAGCCTTTTGTGTGTTGTCGGGCGGATTGTGTGGTTTAGGGGTGAACATCGGGGAGACGCTGGACAAGCGCTATGACGTTTATGGCTACACCGGCCAGGGAGTTTTCAGCAACGTGATCAGAGCGAGGGACACTGCCCGGGCCGGCCAGGAGGTGGCAGTCAAGATCATCCGCAACAATGAGCTCATGTGAGTCATTCCTTTTTTTAAAATTTAAGTTTAGACCCTTTTTAAAATACAGTATTCCTGTGGCTGTGTGCTTGAATTTGCATCGACGTACAACGTGATTTTTGTGGTTAAAAACAGGCAGAAGACCGGATTGAAAGAGTTGGAATTCCTCAAGAAGCTGAATGACGCTGATCCCGATGACAAGTTCCACTGCCTTCGCCTCTTCAGGCACTTCTACCACAAGCAGCATCTCTGCCTGGTGTTTGAGCCTCTCAGGTACCGGAGGAGGAAACGACCCTCCTTTCTTCTTGTTTGCCTTCCACTGCTGTTGGCAACCTTCGTTTAATTGCCGGTTGCATTCTCATCCTTAGCATGAATTTGCGTGAGGTCTTGAAGAAATACGGTAAGGACGTCGGGCTCCACATCAAGGCTGTGCGTTCCTACAGTCAGCAGCTCTTCCTGGCCCTCAAGCTGCTGAAACGATGCAACATACTCCACGCCGACATCAAGCCGGACAACATCCTGGTACGCTGTGAATACCCAGACCCGCAAAATCCCATCCACTCACGTCGCAGAATGACAAACGCTAATGTGTCGTCCTTTTTAAAGGTGAACGAGTCAAAGACTATTTTGAAGCTCTGTGACTTTGGTTCTGCGTCCCACGTCGCTGACAATGACATCACCCCGTACCTGGTCAGCAGGTTCTACAGAGCTCCGGAGATCAGTGAGTCGCTTAGTTTGTATCGATCTGTTTAACAGGTGGCGATTGACAGCGGACCTCGCTCACAATTTGTCTCTGTCTCAGTCATAGGGAAGCCGTACGACTACGGGATTGACATGTGGTCGGTCGGCGTCACCTTGTACGAGCTTTACACTGGAAAAATCCTGTTCCCTGGATCCTCTAACAATCACATGATCAAACTAGCCATGGACCTCAAGGGCAAGATGCCCAACAAGGTAAAGTTACATCACATCACTCCAGTTCCTGCGGATGTTGCTTCCCTCTCCTGAACTAAGTTGTGTTGCTCTTTATGGCTGATGCAATGTTGTGGTTTTCGTTCCTCAGATGATCCGTAAAGGCCTGTTCAAAGACCAGCACTTTGATTCGAATTTGAACTTCCTGTACATTGAAGTAGACAAAGTGACAGAGAGGGTAAGGCGTTCCTACTTTCCCCAATGACTTTATATAAATGGCCGTTCGATGAATATTTGATCAGCGAAAAGGTTGTCGTCATTTTTCATTCATCTTCTACTCCTTTCTTTTTCTTCTCTGCCCCGACAGGAGAAGGTGACGGTGATGAGCACCATCAACCCCACCAAGGACCTGCTGGTGGACATGATAGGAGGCCAGCGGCTGCCCGAGGACCAGAGGAAGAAGGTGATGCTGCTGAAGGACATGCTGGACGGCACCTTGATGCTGGACCCGGCCAAGCGCATCACCATCAACCAGGCCCTGCAGCACGCCTTCATCCAGGAGAAGATCTGAGACCCTCGCAACGCGCAGAGCAGACAAAGAACCGACCACTAAACCAGCTCTGACCAGAACGCACTCTGCAGTGAAGCAGCCCGCCCACAGACGGGGTTGTTTTTGTTTTCTTCCTCGTTTTTATTTTGTTTATGAATTCACGATTGCGTTTTATTGTAAATAGATCATTGAAATGGTAACCCTCCTTTAAGGCATTGATTTTGCGATTCATCATTGTAAACTTCCCCTCACACCCGACGATGCAGTTATGGACACTTCTTTTTTTCTTTTTTTTTTCCTTTTTTTAAATTGAACTGCCATTGGCGTGAAAGATGTTGAAAAGAATATAATTCCTGTAAATACTGTGTGTCGATCACATTAACGATTTCAAGCAGCAGACGGTTGAGTCTTGTCGTAATTTCAGAAGACAAAAATACATCAGTTTGTTTTTGTTTTTTTTAAAACCACAATTCTCATTGTGGGGCGATGCATGCTTTTGAATGTGCACCCTTTGTGCTCTAGATTTCCGTGGTGCAGAACTGTGTAAATGCTCTGTATGTCCATCAGTGCCCCCCCCCCCTCTCTCCTCCCCAGTCTTCAGGCTTTGAAGTCTGTATTGAAGGAATAAATGCATATTATGTACTCCTTGTACCAGATTTTCTTTTTTCAAAGCAGGAAGTCATTGTTTTCTGTTGCTGGACATTTCCATGTTTTTTTTTTAACCCCCCCCCCCTCCCTACAGCACTCTGGCTTGGTCCTGGCTCTCAAGGCTCTCACATTCAAGTGCCTCCTGTATGAGCCTAGTGCGCTACAACACCCGACCATGTGGGCCTGTTGAAGCCACACCTGTAACTCTCCCCTCCCAAATGTTGTATATAGCCCATAGTTACTGTCATTTCATGTGTGATTATTTTTTTTCCCATTAAGTGGTAAAAGGAATTTGTGATTTCAATAAAGAATAGTTGTGGAAACACTGCTGGAAGAGAACCTTCAGTAAAGAACACTTTTTAGTAATAAAAGGTTTCCTATTATATACAAAAGACCTTTCTTCATTTAACCCCCAACGCGTGAATCTCTCTAGCAGCCGATGAAAGGGGCTTCTGATGTGAGCCGCTGGCTTTAATCTCAACGTAGTGGACCTCTACCCAAAAATCGACTGTGCAGTCGAAGCTGTTAGATTCATGGGGAGGAAATTCCCGCGTTGCTTTTGCTCCCCGTCTCACTTGTAGTTCCTGGGGACGATCAGCAGAGGGCATCAGAAGCTCTACAGATCCTCTGGACCAAAAGACTGACCTTGGGACTTTTCATTTTTAATCACAGAAGTATAATCCCTCAAAGTCTGTTATGTTAACCATTTGATATGCTTGACATACACACGTGTGTTTAAATGCTCCGATGAGGTAATACAAGGAATGTGTGCAGTCACTGAAGGAGTCATTCTAGTTATGTTCATCACTTGGTTGGTTGTCATCGAAACACAACCATAACTTGTGCATCTATAGAAACTATATCTATAGAAACTAGCATCTATTATTTAAACCAGCGTGCAGCATCAAGAAGAAAGGACACATCAAATAAAATGTATTTTTTATTTTCCTGCTCGTTTTTATAAAAACCATACAAACATTTGTAGTCAGTTATAAAAGAGCGGAGGGGCAGTGCTGCGCACTGGAAGCTCCGCTCTGGGCCTCTGCCCGGGAATCCCTGCTTTCAAAGTCATTTCTTTATTGGCCCCAGGATGCTCCCCGTTTCCTCTGCTAAACCTACAGAAAGAGTACTGTATTTACACATTATATATAAAAGAGCACAACGACTGTGAAAACATAAAAACAAAAATCTAAGAAAAGCAGAATGCATTTTGCAAATCTGAACTTTTCTGATAGTCAGACTTTTCTCATATAAATGTTCTGTAATTTTGTCTTTTTTTGTTCAGTTCTTTTTTCATAATTCACAATGGAAGATTGGCAGTGATCTTTCTCTTAACCGACAGGCAGATACGTTTAAGGCACATACCTCAATGTGATTTCCCTCCCTCAAAGGAAGGGATTTCTACTTTGAAAAAGAAAAACGGAAGAAAAAAACCCCACAATAATCCACCGCTACAAAAAAAATGACCAAAGAACAACAAAACAATTTGTACCTCATGGTAAACTGCTGAAAAGTGTGTGCTCGGTCACATCGGACCGGAAGGCGACACTAACACTGATGACAAAGTCACTGCAACACGTGACGGGGCCGTACACATTCTGAATTTAAGAGCTTTGGAGAAAACAATACCGACGATTTGCCATGAAACAAAACATGTCACTTTACAGCATTGAGCATAATGAGAGGGAGATTCATGTGCTGTGGACAGGTGAAGTACTCACACCCATATCTGTGTGTACGCACACATTAAGCACCAAACGGGGACCTCTGATCGTCGAGGACCAAACGTCCAGTTTCACATCGGCTCAGAGTAACCGTGCAAACCAACGCCAATAATCAGATTATCACAAACAGAATATAAAAACACTGTTATATACACTTGTGAGTACCTTTCCTGGGAAAAAACTAAATCAAGACATCTAGGAGACGACTGTCAGTGGTGCCGTTCGATATCGTACTGCGGTCACTGACTAAAACACCACTCATTTACAGGTTCACAAAAATAACCTACAAACCAAATGACAACACAAATGTAAATACACCACTTGTTAAAAACCGTGTAAAGTTATCATCGGGGCCTGTTAAATCCATGTTGACCTGCTGTTACAGGTGTGGAAATGTACCTGTGGAGTCAGTAGGGGAGGTACTTGGCACACGGGCTGCTCCGTGTTATCATCATATTATTATTTCATGCATTTTTACCGACTCTGTGTACAGCAAAAACAGTGACAATGCGCAGAATACTGTTTCAAAGAAGTGAACTTTTGGCCCACCTTCACGCAGAAGAGCTTCCAAAAATAGCCCACATTCCAGAAAAGGAATATAACTATTTATCTATACATCATTTGGACACATCCCATGTCTGTGTGGGATGACATTTTTACAAAATAAATGGGTTTGGCAACTGCCTTTTCCACATCAACATAAGTACACGATAAAGTTCTCTTAATTGCCACTTTGGTCTTAATCTTCACATACACCAGAGTTTTCTCTTCCTTTTTTTTTCCCATTTTTTCCTAAGCGAGGAGAAAGCAGAGAGAGAGAGAGAGAGAGCAGCTACTGAATGATAGCGAGGAACTTGCTCTCCTCAGCCAGCGTGGTGAGGAGGGAGCTCATGTCCCCGATCGCCATGTTGTTCAGGCCGGGGGCCACGCTGTGGAAGGCGGCCGACGCCCGGGGGGTGGTCAGGCGCGACGACGTCCTGGACAGGCCCTGGAAGATGGAGGGGCTCAACACGCCCGACACCAGGCTGCCCTGGTCATAGCCGTCCTCCAGCATGGCGCCGAAGTCCAGGCCCGCCCCGTCGTCCAACGCCCCCGGCACGCTGCCCTCCATTGTGCTGGTCACCTGGTCCGCGCCGGGGGACAGCAGGGCGGCGGCCGACGTCCCTCCTCCTCCTCCTCCTCCCCCTCCTCCTCCTCCTCCGCCTCCGAGCGAGCACGGGTCCCCCAGGACGGGGAAGGAGGAGGCCTTGCGGTCCAGCGGCGCGTAAGGGAGGCAGTCGCCAAAGCCCTGCTCCAGGTACCCGAGGTCTGAGGCCTCCAGTTTCAGCCCAGACACCTGATGTGCGAGCGAGCACTGGTCCCCGCCCCTCTGCTGCTGCTGCTTGTTCGGGCCGGAGTTCTCCGGGTTGAGATACTGCTGGCTCCTCGCCGAGTTCCTGTAACCGTCGGGCGGGCGCGGCAGGTGGACCTGCCGGTCGCGGTGAGAACCCGCGGCCCCCTGGGAGACGCCGGGCAGGAGGATGTCCATGGAGGACCTGCTCAGGGTGAGGTTGCTCCCCATCGGGCAGGAGGCGCCACCGTTGTGGTCCTGCTGGAAGTGTTTCGGAGGTCCTCCGGCGGGGGGCCCGTCGATAATCTGCGCGAAGTTGGGCCATGCGAAGGCGTCACCTCTCATCTCCATGCAGGAGTTAGGCGGCGCCTCCAGCTTCACTACGGGGTCGACGCAACAAGCGCTCTGGGACTGGTTGGCCTGGACACAACTGTTCTGGAAATCAAGGGGCCCTTGCTGCTGAACCACCATGTTTGCGAACCTACCAAAAGGCGCCGGTACGGGCCCGCGTTCGGCGTCCGGCCACCGGCCGCGCTGCGCCTGGTGCATTTGTTCCCTCTGAGGGGACCTGTCGGCACTCCCTGAGCTCACTTCATTCCACTGGATGGGAAGCTTGCTCGGGCTCGTCCTCTCTGCCGCCTGCTGCTGCTGCTGGAGGAGACCGTGGGACCCGACGAGGCCCATCCCGTCCAACCCCGACGCCTGGATCTGTTCGAGCTCCTCCACGGATGGGTGGGAGGTGTCCCGCTGGCCGGAAGCTATTTGGTCCTCGATGTGCATGAAGGAGCCACCGTCCGCCTGCGAGTGGAGATACTGCACCAGGTCGTCCGGGAGCATGTCCTCGTCGCCCAGCAACAGGCCGGCCTCGTCCTCCATGGCCAGGGCCTCCAGGGCCGCGTGTTCCGCGATGCTCGGCGTGTACGGCGAGCGCTGCAGGCCTCTCTGCAGGTTGCCCTCCGAGCGCGTGTAGTTCTGCAAGCTGAAGCTGCGCGTCTCGGGGGTGGAGTGATGAGACAGAGGTGGCAGAGGGTGGAGGTTGTTGAGGCTGCTGAAGCGCTGCACCGGGGGCAGACTGCTCATGTCGGCGGGCTGCGTCCGCACCGGGTCGCTGGCCCTCCGGCTCCCATTCAGCGGCCCCTCGCCCGGATAGAGGACCCTCCTCCTGTAACCCGTGTGACCCGCGTACCCGTTGGCGTACCCGTTGGCGTGCCCGGCGGCGCCGTCACCGCAGCACTGCGGCCGGACCAGAGGCGGCAAAGAGTGGCTGCCGGCGCCCCCCTCGTCCGTCATGGCCATGCGAGTCTTCGAGCTCGCGCGCTCCATGTTGGGAAGCGGCGTGGGGGGCGGGCCGCCGGTCGCGGCCGCGTACTTGGCCTTCAGGTGGTAGTGCTGCGCCGGCGTCAAGGTGAGCATCCCCCGTGACCCTGCCACGCCGGCCCCTCCCCCCACACCTCCACAGCTGCCGCCCGAGACCACTCCCCCACCCCCCCCTCCTCCTCCTCCTCCTCCCGTGCCGCCGTAATGGCTCGCCTCGCTGGACCGGCGCGAGGCGTCGGTGGAGATGGGGTCGTAGGAGTCGGAGGAGCTGAGGTTGTGGAGGCGGCGGTGGGGGCCCTCGCTCTGGGAGGCCTGGCTGGAGCGCCGGCTGGAGAAGCAGGGCGAGATGCCGGAGGAGCGCCGGCTGCTGCTCAGGTAGGCCGAGCTGGCGCCGCTGCCGCCGCTGTCCCGCCGGTCCCGGAGCAAGTTGAGCACCGTCAGCTCCGTGCTGCCCAGCTCAGCGTGAGCGGGCGGCTGAGGAGCAGACCCCCCCCACTGCCTGCCCAGACAGGATCCTGCGGAGCAAAGAGGGGAAAAGGAATGAAGAAAGTTTGGACGGCACACGGGGCAGATCACCGCAGGACGAAAGGGAATGATTTGTAAGTGGGGAGAGATCCCTCAAACAGATGTTACCAAAGACATCAGGCGGTATTTGGCCGTGAAACACGGTTACATGCTCTTTTCCCCGCTGTGATATACGGCTCGATGTGGTTCTGATACCATTTTCCAGCGGAACAGTACAGTTTTAAGCATCTGTTTTGCCTGAGCGCTTCGGCAACTAAACGGGAAAGATGGAATCCGGGATAATTTATTTCTCGCAGCCGGATTTAAACACAAATCTGTGGTGATGTTTAAATTCTGTGCAAAGGGGGGGGGGGGGGGGGATAAGCCACGTGTGGGAATAAGGAAGCTACGTGCTTTTATCATTTTGCGAAGGTTGCACACAAAGGGTGAAACCTTTTGACCCCCCACTTAAGACATTAAATTCAGCGACGTGTTATTATTTAATGGTGAAACTTAAAGGAGCCTTACCCTTCCCCAGGATGTTGGGTAGTGTGGAACCTTTCGGGGGTGGCGTAGGGGACAGGGGCCCCAGTCTGGGCAGCGCTCCGTTCACCTGCTTCAGCCTCTCCATCTTCATGTGCTCCATCCAGCGCAGCGGGCGGCCCACGCTCCGCCTCGCCTGCAGGGTCAGCATGGCCGCGGTCGCCGTGGAGACCGTGGAGTCCATGATGGGGGCCCGCCCGCCCACGCAGTCCTCCTCCTCTTCGTTTTCCTCTTTCTCCTCGCCCCCCTCCAGCCCCTCCCTTAGCGAGCGTCCGGCGCTCACAGCAAGCTGGACTCCACTGCAGGGATAGGCGGTGCTGACGGGGGACTGGTCACTGCTGCATGTAGACTGACCGCCAGGGCTTGGCTGAGACGTCTGGCGGGCACATCAAGAAGGGGAAAGCGGCATCATTATCGCGGGTCATTGTTCGGGAGCGTCACAAACACAAAAGGATGCGATGTCGTCGCGTGAAAGGCTGCGCTCCCTGCGACGCCGGCCGGCGGTCACGACACGTCATGAGAGACGGTTCCTTGTGTCCACGTGACCATCTTTGCACGGACCCAATAATCAGCTGCCGCATTTATGTTTGGAACTTTTGTACATTATTGGGGCATGAGTAATGCCGCACCCCCCCCCCCCAACCCCCCCCCGCCCAGACAAACACGCCCAACAGAGAGAAAAGAGAAAGCATGTTTGTCTTGTTTTCAGAGGATCGGCAAATAGGATAAAGGCCCCTTGTGTGACCGGCTGGAGCCTAATTAGGTTGTTGACTGAATTTGAGGAACTACGTTGCACTGAGGAATGGTGGAATTACTTTTTTTTGGCACCAGGCGTGGACATTGTTCACCCTGTCTGCTGTTGAATGAAGTTGGCTGCACAGCGGATCCCTGGGCAGCAGCGGGCACGGTTTCAGTGGCCCCCGCTGCCCGGGAATAACCAGCTTTCCCATTTGGTAGATACCGTTCAGCCCCTCTTCAAAGCGATGCGAAATGAGTGGAATAATCTGCCTTTTTTTTTTTAATGAACATGTGGGATGAAGGAAACTCACAAATGAGAACAAATCAGCCGCGATTTTTTTGGGGGGGGGGTGAAAGTCAAGCACGTGGGATGGGACGAGAAAAAGACAGTTACAGCACGAGCGAGACGGAGAAAAAAGACGAATATTTCACGTGCAATGCGAAGGGACACCTATCTCACCTGATTACCCACTGTCCTTAGAAAGGGAGGGAGAGAAATGCCGAAGCATTGGAACGAGAGAGAAAGTGCATCCATTAGAGGAAGTCCGTGTTAAACGTGCATGGCTACAATGTTACATCTCACACAAACGTAGTAGTTTGCTATGTTGGAATTAGTAGTGAAAAGTATGTTCAAAAAAAGAACCACAGAGTGCCTTAAATAAAGTCTCACCATAGGCTTCTCCGTCTTGATGGACTTGACCTGTAGACATTCGTCCTGTTTTGAGGTAGCGTGGCTGTACTCCCTTTGGTCCGTGTACCCGCCCAGGGGCAGTTGCCCCGGCGACCGGCCCTGGCCTCCGCCGCCGCCGCCGCCGTGCTCCCGCGGGGGCGGCGGGCGCGGGTAATCCCCGCGCTGCTTCTTGGTGACGTGCGCCTCCGGCCCGTGCACCGTCTTCACGTGCTTGCGCAGGGAGCTGGGGTCCGTGTAGCGCTTGGTGCAGCCCTGGATTTTACACACGTACGGTTTCTGGGAAACGGAGAAAAAAAAAAAAAGAAGAAAAAGGACGCACTCGGGTTAGCTGTGAGAAAGAAAGAAGAAAAAAAAAAAGCGCTGCGTTCCAGCGTCAGAGGAGCTCAGTTTTTTTTTTTGTTGCCGGTACCTCGTTGGAGTGCGTTCGATTCTGATGCTTGGCCCGGTCCGACGCGTTGGAGAAGGCCTTGTTGCAGCCTTCGTGCTCGCACACGTACGGTTTCTCTCCGGTGTGCGAGCGCAAGTGAGTCTTGAGGTTCTCCAGGCGGGAGTAGGCCTTGGCGCAGCCTTCAAACTGCGGGGACGAGGGAGAGGAGCACTTCACGCACATACACAAACACCGGCCTTTCGTCTGCTAAAAACACACACAAAGTCACGCAAAAACTGCGTTTTTTTTTTCTTTCTCACCGTGCACTTGTGCGGCTTTTCCCCGGTGTGCCTGCGCATGTGGACCACCAGCATGTATTGGGCCTTGAAGGGCTTCTGCTCTCGAGAGCATTCCTCCCATCGACACACAAACTCCTTCTTCTCCCCGTGGATGTGGTCGTTGTTGATGTGCTGGAAAGAGAAGATGAAAGCGCTTTAGCCAACACCGTTTTGGCCTTGACACTGATTTGTTGTTCAGCTTGAGGAATTTCTCCAATAAAACATTCACTTTTCCCCGCGTCGTTTTATGCGTGTGTTTCATTTCTTTCTTTATTCAGTCAATCTCTTCCTCCTGCCTGACTCGTGAGTCCCGGGGTCCCATCAGAAAGGGGATTTTTTGAAATAAAAACCTGTCACTTCGTGTCATTTTGGACCCTCGCCCCTCTGTGACAAGTGCTGACAGTTGTGCTGCCGTGGCAACAATCTGAGGCTTAGGAAGGAGGGGAGGGGAGGCGGGAGGGAGGGAGTGAGTGAGTGAGGGAGGGAGGTGAGGAGACATGGCGAGGAGTCTAAAGTTCACGTCGTGGCGTCTGGAATCCTTTTCTGCGAGCTCCACCTCCCAGCCTCTCCTTCCTCCTTCCTTGTCACAGAGGAATGAAGGAAGTTGAAGATGAAACGTCATGCAGACCCTCTGGGGACAGAGTGGACATCTGGCTCCCCTTCACAGACTGAATGCTGTCGCGGCCTCTGAAGTGCCGTTTAGGGAGCAGTTTGAGACCAGGGAGACCGACACAATATCCTGACCAGTAGAAACCGGTATTATTACATTCCTGAGTGGTGGAGAGGAGTCTTTTTACCTCGGGGGGGGGGGGCGGTGAATGAAGAATGTGAAACAGGAGGGAAGGTACGGGTGATAAATAGAGACTTGACTTTAAATGCTCCTAAACGTCTGGGGAAAACGTGCTTCCTTTTGAGCTCTCACTCGCAAAGATTGTTGAGCTATAAAACATGCAGCACCGAAGCAAGGGGAGCGTCCGGGGGGACAGTTCCCCCCCCCCCAGGCGTGACACGGCTCTGACAATGGCATCTTTGTGCCTTCCCCCGGCGCCCGCCCCCACCCCTCCCCCCCCCACTGGCCAGATCATGACCCCGGCATATAACCATAACCGTGACATCTTCAAGAGAGAGCCCCATTTAAAAAAAAAAAATCATTTTTTTCAAGACGTCCCGACTCTGGCAGTGCACTCATTTCCCATCAGTGCCAGAGGAGGGGGGGTGGATGGGGTGAGGTGGGGGGGGGGGGGGGGGGGTAACGACAAATGAGTGAGCGCAGTAACAGCAGCGTGCGACAGCACAAGCAAAGAGTAAAATTGACATTAATACATCCACAAAGGACCTCCATTACTCTCACGTGACACTTTTTTAATTCTAAAGTGACAAAACAAGACTAATTCCACGGAGGGGGAAATGATTCGGAGACTCGGACGCTGGCCAAGTTTCACCCCAAAGATTGATCTGCCGCCCGCCTCGGTCCGAGCCTCCGAGTCGTCTTCTCCCTTCCTCTCGCTCTCTGGGAGGAGGGGGGTGGAGGGGAAGAGGGGGGAAGGGGAGAGAATCCCCCCCCCCCCCCGTGGCAAAGCAATCGCTCTGCCGCCGCCGGCCGTTCAATAATCCCCCCGGGGGCCCGAGAGCGATGGGAGAGAGCGGCGCGGCGTCGCCGGGTCACGCGGGGTGGCTGAAAACGGCGAAAACACGGACACACACACACACACACACACACACACACACACACACACACACGTTGTACAAATGGAGGAGGCCGTTGATGGGTGTGATGCATGAGGCTGCAGGGGCTGACAGAGAGGGGGGGGGGGGGGGGGACCTAATGGCGTGATCTAATGGCAATTCTCATTGAATCAATAATCTCCCTGCTGAGCAGACAGGGGGCCGTTGGCCCGGCGAAATCGACAAACAGGTGCTGATAGCGGGCGGCGCGGCAGGTTATTCGTCTTCCCCCCCCCCAGCTTATCGGCCGGCAACCGTAGGAACGCCGCCGAGACGGATTCAGGAGGGGAGGGAGACGCACGGCAGGGAGCGCGCCGGGGAGACGGACACACACACACACACACACACACACACGTAATAAATCTAAATAACACTCAAGCACACAAACAATTTAACACTTATTTCTGTTTTCTACAAAGTAAAAATGATTTGATTTGAAAGGTGGTTCCTCCCCCTACGCTCAGACAGATCTCTCCGCACATTACTGTAATCCCGTCTTTTTTTCTCCTCCCCCCCCCCCCCCCACCCCTATTTCCCGGCGTTTGCCCACTTTAGCATCCGTCTCCATGTCGCCTTATCAAACTCTCTCTGGGACGCAGCCCTCATGCATTAGAATGCGAGCGTGCATGAAAAGAGGCCTGTTTACAAGGCAATTTC